>NW_015167098.1:98615-134993 GCF_001447785.1 Gekko japonicus | reverse complement strand
CTTGGATGGAACAATGGGTAAAATTGGACAATAAAAAACTGCTGGCATTAGAAGGTCATGATTGTAGGTTTGGTTGGCATGCATACTTATGGTATGAGAAGACAAAAATGGATAGTTTTTTCAGACATCATGTGGTGAGACGTGCTTTATTTGCGACATGGACAAGATACAGAAGATATTTTCGAGATGCGAGACCACTATGGATTGTACCAACAGAAGTTTTGACACCATATTCAAGACAGCAAGGCAAGGAGTGGTTGCCTTATAGGGACTTAATTACGAAGCAAGGAACAGAATGGATAATGAAAGGGCAGGATGAAATTCAATATTTTTACGAATGGTTGAAATATATGCAGATTTATGATGTTTTTAAAATGGATAAGAAGAACTATGGTTTTAGAGAAGATAGAAACGAAATAGAAACTGTTTGGGAAAGTGGGGGGAGGAAAATGGTTTCTAATATGTATAAAATACTGTTGAAATGGTTTACGGAGGATGAATCTGTAAAAGAGCAAATGATAAAATGGGCAGTTAATATGAATAAGGAAGTAACCATAGAAACATGGGAATATTTGTGGAAAAATTCTATGAAGCTATCTGTATGTACTAATGTAAAAGAAAATTGTTACAAAATGATGTATAGATGGTATATGACACCTAAGAAAATAGCAAATATGAACCAGAATATGTCTAGCAAATGTTGGAAATGTAAAAAACATGAAGGCTCATTTTATCACATGTGGTGGACATGTGATAAAGCTAGGGACTTTTGGACAAAGGTCCACAGTGAAATGCAAAAGATTCTAAAATGTTCTTTTAAGAAAACGCCTGAAATTCTGCTCTTAGGTTTAAAAATGGAAGAACTGAATGTAACAAAAAAGACATTGTTCTGGTATTTGATAACAACGGCAAGAATGATATATGCTCAATATTGGAAGCAAGAAAAAATACCAGACCTGGGAGAATGGATACAAAAAGTTCTGTTCATGGCTGAGATGGACAAAATAACTACAAAATTGAACAACAAAGAAGACCAAGAATTTTTCGAAGAATGGAAAGACTTTAAGATATATTTAGAAAAGAACTGGGACGTGAGACAAAATTTACTATGTTTAGAACAATATTAAGTACTTGATGTTATCCTGAGTTTATCTATGTGGGACATGAGGGAAGTGCATTGCGGGAAGCCTTTTGGGGGAGGGAGGGAAAAGGGAATATTTAACCAACTGACAAAAAGATGTAAAATGTGATATTAATGGAAAATAAAAAGTCTTTTGACCTAAAAAAAAAAAAAGCACCCTCCCTTCTGTCAGCAAAAAGAAGAATCATCCGTGGGACTCAGTCTCTGCTGCAGTTCTGTTCCATTACACAGAACCATGGCTTCATTTATGCAGCGCTTGTGGTCTCTTCCTACAGGTGTACCATTCTCATTTGAAGCTGATGGTAGCAACAAAGTGACTCTAATGACATCTGGTAAAGTATCTTGCAGTGTTTCCTGGGCAGTTGGAGAAAATGGAGTGCCCTTAATTCCTCCAGTATCACAGAGAAATGCTGGGTTCTCCAGGTAATGAATGTCAACAAGTTTTTAAGAAACATTTTAGCCTGTTGTGGTGCTAATAATGAGACCAATGGACCCCTTTGTTTACTCGTGGCTCTTCCTTTTCTGTGTCTACCTTGCTTACAGAAAACATTTACAAAATGATCTATTAGTAGTATAGATAAATGCCTCTCCTATGCCTCCTGTGTAAAGTGCAAGGCATGTTTGATTGGCTAAAGGGCTCCTGTGCAGGGCTGGGGTCAGGCTGACCTTCGGCCTTCCAGTTTGGAAGGACAACAGCAACCTCTAGTTGAAAATATAAAAACCAGTCATTGATCAAACATCTCTTTGAGGCCAAATGAAACACGCAGGTCCATTAAATGGCTGAAGAGTAGAGGAGGAGGAGGAGGAGATTGGATTTATACCCTGCCCTTCACTCGGAGTCTCAGAGCAGCTTACAATCTCCTTCCCCTCCCAGTGAGGTAGGTGGGGCTGAGAGAGCTCTTTCGAGAACTCTATAAACAGATTCGAGATAAGACCATTTTCTCCCTTGTAGACAGTTCTGTGGTAGAGGAAGAGAAGACATGTTTAGATAAGTTACTAACAGATGAAATTTCAGTTATCACTAAGCTGCTAGATTTTGCACTCAGGCAATTAAAGTGTGCAGTAAATTTTCAGTCTTGCCCCTTTGAGCCTTAGTTTCCTTTAGGTGATCACAGCCCTTGTTCCTCTTAAATCTGTTGGTTTAAATCTTAAAAATTGTAACATTATGCTATTTTATGTATTTTACAATCTATTTTTCTCCTTTTAATATAATATAAATCTGTTTACTTATTGTAAAATCTTCTATTCCTCTATTTTATTCGGAGTCCTTAATTTGTATATTTGAATATCTGAATAATGTTTGTTTTTTAACTGGATCTGGTCATGGACCGTAATATAATAAAATTACACCATTATATACAGTTGCCCAAATACCATGTTGACATGAGTGCCCCCCCCCCCCCCCCCCCGGTCACATGGGGGACACAAAGGGGACGCCCTGACTCAATCTAGGTTCACTCAAGTAGGCTAGCCTCTCCGGTTGCAACAGTATCGGGGATCTTCTGTTGGCGGGTCGTTCAGTCACCTACAGTCCCTCGGAATACAAACGTTTCTGGCTCTGGTAAACCTTTCTGAGTTGCTTTACCATATGCGAAAAACCCTGTTACGTTATGTGACACACACACCCTCCATTCAGGGTTTTGTTTGTGTTTGTGTGTCCCAGAATCCACGGCAGCTCACAGGACTTCCTTAGCAGACAAATGAAAGGAGAAAAGTGTTCCCTGAGGATGAGAAGTGTTGAATACTAATTCTGTTAAACGTAGATGCAGGTGTGTCACTGTGTTGGTCCGAAGCAGCAGAACCAAGTTTGAGTCCAGTCGGGCACCTTTAAGACCAACAAAGTTCAATTCTGGGTAGAGACTTTCATGTGCAATTGAAATGTGTCCGAGGAAGTGTGCTTGCACACGAAAGCTTACGTCTTAAATAAAACTTTGTTGGTCTTAAAGGTGCCACTGGACTCGCACTTTGTTCTGTTAAACATAGGTTGAGTCCAGTGGCACCTTTAACACCAACAGAGTTTACTTCTGGGTATGAGTCTCTGTGTGCATGCACACAGTTTCCCTCAAGCCTTGCATATAGGTAGAAAGAGGGTGGGGGAGTTAGTCGCCAGGAAGGGCTAGTTAGAGTCAAGATGCAGAAGTAAATGGGTGGTTATAGCTGAGATTGAATCAAAGCAGTTGGTAAGACCTGTGAGTGCTGTGAGTGTGGTGCTGGAGAAGACTCTTGAGAGTCCCTCGGACTGCAAGGAGATCAAATCAGTCAATCCTAGAAGAACTCAACCCTGACTGTTCCCTGGAAGGCCAGATCCTGAAACTGAAGCTCAAATACTCTGGCCACCCAATGAGAAGGGAGCACTCCCTGGAGAAGACCCTGATGCTCGGAAAGACTGAAGGGAAAAGAAGGGGATGCCAAAGGACGAGGTGGTTAGACAGTGTTATCGATGCAATGGACATGAAATTGAGCAAACTCCGGAGCACGACGGAAGACAGGAGGGCCTGGTGTGATCTGGTCCATGGGGTCGCAAAGAGTCGGACTCGACTGTGCGACTGAACAACAACAAAGACCTGTGAATGGCAGCAAGTTAGCATACAAATACAAGAGTTAATAAACATTTGTGAGAACTAAGACTGAGTCCAGTGGCATCTCCAAGACCAACAAAGTTCAATTCTGGACATAAGCGACTGCCCCCCCCATATGTAAGGCTTGAAGAAAACTGTTTCAGTGTATCTGATTAAGTGGGCATGCACATGAAAGCTTATGCCCAGCTTTGTGGGTTTTCAAGGTGCCCCCACTGGACTCAAACTTTGCTCTGTTGCCTCAGACCAACATGGCGACCCACCTGAATCTGTTATACATGGTTAGGATCAACACAAGGGAAACAGCAGAAGACACAAAAAAAGGCAAAAAAGGGAGACATTCCCCTGATGACACAACGGGCCAGTGTCAACAATTCAGGTAATCCAGCATTCTGACAGGACAGGGGCCTCTATGTGGATTGGCAGGTTTCTCCAGGTAAAGGTAAAGTTTTCCCTTGCTCGAAAGCCACTTGAATCCGACTCTAGGGTTGCGGTGCTCATCTCTGTTTCCAAGCCGAAGAGCCAGCGCTGTCCAAAGACGTTTCTGTGATCATGTGGCCGGCATGACTAAATGCCAAGGCGCACGGAACGCTGTTACCTTCCCACTGAAGCGGTGCCTATTTATCTACTTGCAATTTCTTGCTTTCGAACTGCTCGGCTGGCAGGAGCTGGAACCAGAGATGGGAGCTCACGCCATCATGCGGCACTTGGGGCTCAAACTGTTAATTACAAACCTTCCAGGCTGCAGTTCAGCATCTCAGCCACCGCAGCTCCAGGTTTCTCTAATTGTGTGCTTTTTGTTTCCACTCGTAACCGTTCTTCCAGTGCTGTGAAAAATATCGATGCCATTGCATCCATTGGCACGTCAGGACTAACAGACATGAGGAAACTGGCCAAGTGGGCCGCAGAGACCAAGCTGGACCCAAACAACCCGAGCAATGCAGCCCTGATGCACCTGATAATGGTAAGGCGGTTCTGGCAAAGTTGGCACTAAAGGCGGGTCGCCAGCTGTCCAGCTTGAGGCATCCCTGGAGATTTGGGGGCAGAGTCTGGGGAGAGGAGGAAACCCCATGGGGATGTGGTGCCAGAGAGTCCACCCACTAAAGCTCCTGTTTCCTGCAGGGAGATTGGCTGTCGCTTTGGGAGAACTCCAGGCTCTGCCTGGAAGGTGGCAACCCTACACCGAAGCTTTAAGTCTGCCAAGTATTTCTAGGTTCTAAATTTTTCAAAGAGGACAGCAGAAGTGAATTTTCTGCCCAGTGAGAGCAGAGCCATGGCACTTCTCTATAACTGGATGAACGTGCACATCTTTGCACATCTGATGGATGCCCCTTGGATGCTACCTTGTTTGGTGTAGTGGTTAAATGCCAGTTTGGTATAGTGGTTAAAGTGCATGGACTCTAATCTGGGAGAACTGGGTTTGATTCCCCACTCCTTTGCTTGCAACTGCTGGATGACCTTGGGCAAGCCATAGTTCTGTCAGAGCTGTTCTCGAAAAAAAGCAGTTTCTGTCAGAGCTCTCTCAGCCCCACCCACCTCACAGGGTGTCTGTGGTGGGGAGGAGAAGGGAAAGGAGCTTGTAAGCCGCTCTGAAACTTCTTTGGGTAGTGAAGGGCGGGCTATAAATCCAACCTCTTCTTGTTGTGGTTTGTACCTTTTCATTTTGCTTATTGGCTCATTAATGCATCAAGGCATTTTGCTCGAACACGTCTTAACTGGGCCAAGGAAAACATTGTCAGCGGGTTTGATCCACTGACCTGTGAGCTGAGTTCACACCTCGGCAGACTCTCTTCCCTTTCCCCCTCCCCTCCCCTCAGCTGCTCCAGACAGTCCGAGGGCCCTTTGGCACAGTGAGGGACGCTATGGTGGGGGCTGCCAAAGGAAAAACCCCCACACACGATTGCTTGAGCTTTTTCTCAGCTCGCCGAAGACCTCATGCAAGACAAGACAAGGCAGAATAATTTCTGCCAATTTCCCCCCTCAGGTATGTGGCACAGGAGCCGCTTTTTTGGGAGGCCCAGAGCTCTGAAGGGCGAGTGATCAATTCCAGGAATTCATCACACCTGTGGTGGTTGGATCCCATACCTTTTTGGGGTGCAGCAAAAGGCACCCTGTTGGTTTCTAAAGAGCCAGTGGGAATAACCCCATGGGAGCCAGTTTGGTGTTGTGGTTAGGAGCGCGGACTCTAATCTGGGAGAACCGGGTCTGATTCCCCACTCCTCCCCACTTGCAGCTGCTGGATGACCTCGGGCAAGCCGTAGATAAATAGGAACCGCTGCTGCAGTGGGGAGGTAACAGCATTCCGTGCGCCTCAGTGTCTAGTCTTGCCAACCACATGACCACGGAAGTGTCTTCGGACAGTGCTGGCTCTTCGGCTTGGAAATGGAGATGAGCACCGCATGCCTAGAGTCGGATTCGACTGGCTTTCGAGCAAGGGAAACCTTTACCTAATCCTTTACAACATCCCCCTTGCCCCTCTGGGCTGGAAAATGAGGGTGTACACGTTGCCGATCCCTAGAGGTTATTAGCCATGGTGACTGAAGGAAACCTCCATATTCATAGGCAGTAAAGCAGGGGAAGGCCTCGGCCTCTATGCCCTGTTGTTGTCAGTTCTCCAGAGGAACTGGTTGGCCACTATGTGGGACTGGATGCTGGCCTAGATGGACCACTCGCCTGATCCAGAAGGGCTCTTCTGATGTCCTTAGGACTAGGACACTGAGAACCATTAAAATCAAATCACTCCACCACAGTTTCCTGTAAACTTGCATGTATCCTTCAGGTTACCACCAGTGGAGATGCTTCTGTTCCTGATTTCTTCAGGCTGGAACAATTACAGCAGGAATTTAATTTTGCTTCTGACGATGAATTTAACCGGTCCAAGAGATTTCGACTTCTTCAGCTCAGAAATGGAGAGGTGGCTGAGTTTCGAAATTATAAACATGTCCCATTACTGGAAAGAGAAATTAGTGAAAGAATCTTTCAGGTAAGAAATAACTTAAATTTTGCCATTATATCATTCAGTGTAATGCTTGTTTTCTTTTTGTTTGGATATTCGGTTATGAGACAACTTCACTGCGATTTAAAAAGCCCCTGCTCGAAAAGCTCGAAAAGGACTGTCAGGTTATGATAAACAATTGGGGGGGGGGAATGGGACAAAAAGCATCTGTACCTTGTCTAAATTGTTGCTCTGCCTGAAGGCACCAGATGTGAGAGACGGCATTTGAACTGCACATATATATTTGGGCATTTTCCCATTTAGGACTTTGAGAAAAGGCTACAGGAGAGGGATGTCATTGACACCAAGGACCACCTGGACGCACACAGAGCCGTAGTTGCCAAGTACCTCCAGAAGGTGAGAAAGACATCAAAGTATCTGTCTTGTGACGGCCAGCCCTGTATTTTGATAGTGCAAAGGGCCAAACCCCAGACCATGGCAAAAGATGGGCAAAGCATCAGCCTTGATTCTGTTTGTTTGTTTTTTTAAACTGAAAAGCAGCCCTGGAGGTTGCGATGGGAGTCAGTTTGAGGGTCTGCTTAACCCTTTCACACCCTGCTAGTTTTCAGCTCGGAAGTGGTTCTTATCTCATTCAGTCTAAAAAAATCAGTCTTCATGGCCATTTGGCTAGGGGCAGAAACAATAGATGTTAGTGCTCCTGGTGAAAGAGGGTCTGGATAAAGTTCTCTGATGTGCTCAGAGGATGAAATTTCCTGGGTAACTTGAGTGGATATGTGGAACTGGTTCTCCTCCAAGGGTTGGGTTGCCAAGTCGAATCTTCTTACCGGCGGGGGATCGTCGCTGGACTCCGGGAGCTTTCCTCTGATGCGCTCGCGCGCGCGTGCCACCAGAACATCCCGGAAGTGACGTGCGATGTCGATCACGTTGGGGGCGTGGCCCCGATTGTCAGAGGGCCACGCCCCCAACGTGATTGACGTGGTTGCGTCATCTCTGGTGATGCAGTCACGCTGCGCTTTGGGGGGCGGAGTTCCCCCCAGGGCCCGATTCCACAGCAGCGGAAATCGGGCCTCCAAAGTGGGGGGTTACCCGCCACCCGCCCCCACTTGGCAGCCCTATCCAAGGGGGAGAATTAGCTACTGTATCTGTACCTGAAATTACTGGATTAATTATGGGGGATATTAACCTCGAAGAACTCTGGGGCTTTGCATAACCTATTGCTGAGGACAAAAAGGGCAAAGTAGAATTCTGTAAAACAAATCTCTGTAGTGCAGTTCTTGAGGCGCTTGAAAAACAAGGTGTTCACTTCCCATTATAAAAACAGTTTTTGGGGCCTGGAAAACTAAATGTAGATCCAGGGCAGCTGCCTGATACAGTGGCTTGCAAGTGGATGCAGCGATTTTAGATTCAGAGGGACTGTTTTCCTTTTTTCAGGTGAGGGAGTCTGTAATAAACCGGTTCCTGATCGCAAGGCACCATTTTCTTCTTTCTGATATGGTCAGTGAAGAAGAAATCCTGAGTCTTGGGTAAGAAAGAAGAATGGAAACCTAGATCTAAGTCATAGTGACCTGCTTAAAATCACTCATGGTTTTTGCCTTTTAATTTTCACCAACTGTTTTATTGTTTTAAAGCACAGGATTTGGGCGGTTATTGCAAACAGTTCTGCAAACAAATAATACTTGGCTATTACGGAAATACGTGGTGTGTTTTAAAGTAACTTAAATTCAATAGCATCAAAGAAAGCTTAGAGTGAGCGATTCATTGGCTTTGCCTTTGCGGCCATGCATACTCACTTGCCCACTGGAAGCAAATGCGAGGTGAAGGTGACCTGTCAGAGCCAACTCCAGCGTGGAAAATTCCTGGAGATTTGTGGGCGGAGCCTGGGGAGGGCAGAGGTCGGGGAGGGACCTCAGCAGGGACGTGACGCCATCGAGGATCCACCCTCCGGAGGTGCCGCGTTGCCCTCCAGTCTGGAGACCGGTTGTCATTCCTGGAGAACTCCAGCCCCCGCCTGGAGGCCAACAACTCCGTGGAGACATCCACACAGACATCCTGACGTATAGATCCAGGTGGGTCGCCATGTTGGTCTGAAGCAGCAGAACAAAATATGGGGCACCTTTCAGGCCAACGAAGTTTTATTCGTGGTACGAACTTTCACGTGTAAGGCACTCTCCCCTTCAGATAGAGTACTGAAGATGCTGCATCAGAGACTCGATCTGAAGAAGGGTGCCTGCAAACAAAAGCTTATACTTTGAATTAAACTTGGTTGGTCTCAAAGGTGCTCCCACGGGACTCAGACTTTGTTCTCCTGACTTATGTCCTTAAGAAGCAGGGCTTTTTTTTGTAGAAAAAGCCCAGCAGGAACTCATTAGCATAATAGGCCACACACACCCAACAGCAGAAACTCATTAGCGTATTAGGCCACACCCCAACACCACAGCTCAGTAACCTATTAGGCCACACCCCATGCCTTCCATTGGCTTGCCTGGGCAAGCTGGCCCTTGGACAGGCCTGGGAAGGCACGGGGAGGGGGGGTTGTTAGATCGCGCTAACAAAGGACCCGTAGAGTGATTCAGCAAGTGATTCAGCTTTATTTAGAAGTAACGAACAAGCACTCAACTCAGTAAGAAACCAGAACAGAAAACAGTGGGAGCTTATGCTCCTTTTAAACATAACCGGGCTAATGTAGCCACGCCTATTTACAAATAACAACCAATGAGATTGCTAGAATAAAGACCAATGGGAGTCTTTCCCTCCTAGGGAATGGTATCGTTCTGATTGGTCGCTGTTACGAAGCGACCAATAGGAAGTTCGCTCAGAGGAGCCCTGGTCTGGCTCGAAGCTTAACATGGGAGTCCTATGAGGTGATTCATGAAATCATTTCAATACATTACAATTCCTCCCCCCTAAGTTAAGCCATCATCCCAATTGTTTTATTATTTACATACATGCAATCAACCTTTGTACATCAGGTATTCCAACAGTATTTACACTCATAGTCCTTCAGATAAGTCGGCATTTGCCGCGAACGCTGGGACCTGCGGAGCGGTGCAGGCACCACGGGCAGACAAGGTTGTGGGTCAGAGTGGGGTTCACTACAGCCTGGATCAGGCACAGACTCGACTGGGATTTCAGCCCCGCACACAGGGTTCTGCCCTGACTCGGGGACAGTACCGGGCCTTTCGGTACTCACCGCCTGCTCTGGGGGTGTCCACTCGACATCAGGGGATTCAGCCGTCGGAGAGTCAGCGCTGTCCCTAGCCCAACGTCTCCTTAACTGATCTATGTGGCGCCGCCATATTCGACCGTCAGCTAACTGCACCACATACATTCGAGTACCCACAGAGTCGGATATAACCCCAGGAAGCCATAAGTGCCCGTTTGCATAATTTCGTGCGAAAACCTTGTCCCCTTTTTCAAACATGCGCACCTTCGGTTGCGCCGTGGTACGCTCGGATTGCTCTTCAGTGAGGTCTGGGTGCATTCGGTTCAAACGGGTCGTGAGTCTCCGCCCCATTAACAATTCGGCCGGACTACGGCCTGTAGCACTACAGGGGGTGGTGTGCTGCAGCAAAAGAAAGGAGCCCAGCCTCTGGCTCCAGTCCCCTTCGTCCATTTTACCCAGGGCCTCTTTGGCCGTCCTGACCATCCGTTCGGCTTGGCCATTAGATGCCGGATGGAAAGGGGCCGAAGTCATTTGGCGTATGCCATTACTCGTGAGGAAGAGCCTAAATTCCTCAGACACAAATTGAGGCCCGTTGTCACTGACGATGACGTCAGGCAACCCGTGGGTGGCAAAAAGTCGGCGGAGCGCATGGATCACAGCAAGTGATGTGGTCGATTTCATATGCACGACCTCCAGCCATTTGGACATAGCGTCCACCACAATTAGGAACATTTGCCCTTGGAGAGGGCCAGCAAAATCTATATGCAATCTGGCCCAGGGTTTACCAGATGACTCCCAGCCTTGGGGTGTAGCTTGTGGGGGATCGGGTCTGACTTGCTGGCATTTGGGACACCCTCGTACCCATTCTTCGATCTCTTTGTCCAGCCCCGGCCACCAGACATACCCTCTGGCCAACGCTTTGGTGTGTACCATACCGGGGTGACCCTCGTGCAGCGACTCTAACACTCTCGTCCTGAGTTTGTCAGGAACCACCACCCTGTTCCCCCATAATACACAGCCCTTAGAAATGGATAGTTCATTTTGACGGCTTTTGTAAGGGCCGAACTCCGGTTCAACGCTTCCAACCGGCCACCCCCTCCAAACCCAGTTTAATACTCGGGACAGCACGCTATCCTTGGCCGTGTGTGCTGCAATGTCCCTGGATGATACCGGGGGTCGAGGAAGCTCCTCAATTGCCAAGACCTCACAGGCGGGGGCAGGGTCTGCGCCAATGTCCGGCACCGGGCACCGGCTGAGGGCATCCGCATGCCCAATCGCTTTCCCAGGCCGGTGCTCTAAGTCAAAATCATAAGCCTGCAAAAATATCGCCCATCTAAGCATGCGTGGGGACATGATGTTTGGCAATTGCTTATCGGGCGCAAAAATCCCCAGTAGCGGCTTGTGGTCAGTGACCAGCAAAAATCGTCTGCCAAAAATAAAATCATGGAACTTTTTGACAGCCGCTACCAACGCCAGACCCTCCTTGTCTATCTGGGCATAGTTCCGCTCTGCCGCAGATAGTGATCTAGAATAAAAAGCGATAGGCGCTTCGCTCCCATCAGGCATCAGATGGCTTAAAACTGCGCCTACTCCAAAAGGTGAAGCGTCAGCAGCTAACACCAGGAGCTTGTGTTCATCATAATGCGTGAGTACGGCATTAGATGTCAGCAGCTCCTTGACTCCCACAAAAGCCTTTTCCTCGGCCTGCCCCCACTTCCATTTTGCCTCCTTGTGCAAAAGCGCGTGCAAAGGGGCCGCCACTGATGCCTTATGCGGTAAAAACGCATGATAAAAATTCAGGAGTCCTAAAAAGGATTGGAGCTCCTTCTTACTCACCGGCCTGGGGGCGTTTTGGATTGCAGATACCTTCTCATCCGTGGGGTGGACTCCCTCTGCGTCAATGCGAAACCCCAGGAAGTCCACACTTTCCACCCCGAGCGTGCATTTTGAGCGCTTAACTCTGAGACCGGCATTTTGAAAACGCCTGAGGACCTCTTTAACCCGGTCCAGTAGTTCCTGTTCAGACCCGCCCGCAATCAGCACGTCGTCAAAATAGGGCACTGTGCCAGGTACCCCCCTTAGTAGACGTTCCATGAGGCCCTGAAAAATCCCAGGTGCTACGTTGACCCCGAATTGCAGCCTGTTCACTTTAAAAGCCCCTTGGTGGGTTACAATTGTTTGGGCCTCGGCAGCCTCCGGGGTGACAGGCAACTGCTGGTATGCCTGGGCCAGGTCAAATTTGGCGAAAATCTTGCCACCCCCCAGGGAAGCCAAAATGTGGCTTATTACCGGGACCGGGTACGAATGTTGCTGCAGCGCCTTGTTAATCGTACATTTGTAATCGGCGCATAGTCGTATGGACCCATCTGATTTGACAGGGGTTACGATCGGGGTCTCCCATTTGCTGTATGGTACTGGCTCTAAAACCCCTTGCTCAACTAGTTTGTCAATCTCTTTTTCCACCTTATGTTTGAGAGACACAGGTACTTTCCGATACTTCAACCTAATAGGTTTGACTGACGGATCTAAGTCAAACGCAACCGGGGGGCCCTTGTACCTCCCCAACCCTTCGGCAAATACATCAGGGAACAGGTCGTACAGCATGCCCCATTTATTTTCAGACATCCTGTTAATCCCAGAAATACCAATGCCCAATGGCTCAAACCAATCTAACCCTAGCAGGTTAACCCGGTCTCCCTCTGCAATCAGGAATGACAGTTTAACACATTTCCCCTTATACTCAACAGTAACAGAGTCCCGTCCGGCCAAGGGAATTCGGTTGCCCTGGAAGTCGGACACTCTGGTTCCCGCAGGCTGGAGCCGCCGCCGGCTTCGGTTCGGGAACAACTGGCGCCAGGACGCGGCAGAAATCACCGTCACGGACGATCCTGAGTCCACCTCCATTGTACAGGGTCGGCCGTCGAGGAGTGGAGTCACGGTGATCTTGCCCTGGCTGCTGGTGCGATTTACGGCCGATGCGCTCGACAAGGTCGCCGTCAACTGGCAGCTTGCTTCCGATGCTGAGGAACGGGTCTTGCCTTGGGTGCTGACTGGAGTGCCCCTCTGCGCTGACCGGTTGTTAGTTGAGGGATCCTTCTTTGCTGATCTGCAGACTCTGGCCAGATGACCACGCCGCCCACACGCTCTGCAGTCGACATCACGAGCCCAACAGGAGTCGCGCTGGTGTTTCCCGCCACAACCGGAGCAAGGCTTGACGTTGGTAGTCTTCGCTGGGGTCCGCTTGCCTCGAACCGCGTTGACGTCATCATCCGCGTCTTCGCCCTCGCTGTCTCGTTGAGCGTGTATACTGGGCTCTGCCACCCGCTGGCGGACCTCCTTCGTGGACTTCTCCGCTGCTTCCGCGGCCACGGCCTCTTCGTAGGCCACTGCCCAGGTCAGGGTGGTGCGGGCGAACAGCCTCTGTTGCAGCCTTTCATCTTTGAGACCGCAGACGAGACGGTCTCTGAGGGCTTCCTCCACGTTGTGGAAATTACATGGCCGTGCGGCTTTGCGAAGGGCCGCCACGAAATCTGCGATGGTCTCGCCTCCGGCCTGGTTCCGCTTGTAAAAAGCGTGCCGGCAGGCGATCTCCGACGGTTGTGGAGAATAGTGAGCCTTAAGCTTCTCCGTGATGTCAGCGTAGGTGACAGTCTTTATATCAGTTGGGGCCACCAACGACCTGGCTATGTCGAAGGTCCCCTTCCCGCAGGAACTCAGGAGGCATGCTCGTTTCTTCGCCTCATCGGTGATGTCGTGGGTCTCCAGATGGAACTCGAACCTGGACAGGTAGGAGTCCCAGTCTTCTGAGGAGGGTTCGAAGCACTCGAACTTCTGGCTTCCAGCCATCGTGGGAGACTTGGGCACCGGAGCTGGTGGCGCCTCCGCCGGATCGGCTGCTGTGCTCTGCTCGCTTTCTTCCGAGTCCGAAGTGTGGATGTCCGCAGGGCTGCCTACCTGCTCTAACATCCCACCTTCGTCGCCAATTGTTAGATCGCGCTAACAAAGGACCCGTAGAGTGATTCAGCAAGTGATTCAGCTTTATTTAGAAGTAACGAACAAGCACTCAACTCAGTAAGAAACCAGAACAGAAAACAGTGGGAGCTTATGCTCCTTTTAAACATAACCGGGCTAATGTAGCCACGCCTATTTACAAATAACAACCAATGAGATTGCTAGAATAAAGACCAATGGGAGTCTTTCCCTCCTAGGGAATGGTATCGTTCTGATTGGTCGCTGTTACGAAGCGACCAATAGGAAGTTCGCTCAGAGGAGCCCTGGTCTGGCTCGAAGCTTAACATGGGAGTCCTATGAGGTGATTCATGAAATCATTTCAATACATTACAGGGGTGTCGCTCTCCAGGCCCGCCCGCCTCTGAGTCACGGGGTGGGGGTGTCGCTCTCCAGGCCTTCCCTCTGTAGCCACGCACGCAGAGGTTTTGGCTGTGGTGGGCGTGGCCAACTCTGAAGCCAGCCGGAACTCCGTTCCTGTGCGTTCCTGCCCCAAAATAGCCCTGTTAAGAAGCATAAAAACTTTCCCAGGGCCAAGCAAGAGTGGGGAGTCAAACGTGGGTGGGCAGTTTGGGGGCAGCTGGAGGAGGAATGAAAAGCCCTGTGGGGATGCGGCCACCCACTTAAAGGGACTCCAAAGACTAGATGAGGTGGGGGCGGGAAGATGCATTTGGGACGATCCCTGAAGGGGGGTGGGGGAAACAAGTTGCCTGTAAGGAGGTGAGTCACTAACCCTGATTAACTGAACAAAATAGAGAATCGTTTCTTGATGGACCAGGAGCAGAGGCAGCCAAAATCCCATCTGCAGATGCAACATTTAAATGTTCTCCAGTAGGAACCAAAGCAGTACCATCTGTTGGACATTCACGCCCATTCTGTTTCCAAATGTGATGTTGCATGCTGTGCTCGATTGACGAAATGTCTGTCTTGCATTAATGAAACTTTCGTGGGATGTTTGTTTTAAAAGCATGTTGGGTTTGTGATCACGTGCGCACCTAAAAGGCTCTTGTTTATTGGAAGTCGGTCTCCCTTGCGCATGTATAGTGCTCTGAGCATTCCTGGTACTTTGCAGAGGACGAGCAGAAAGGCGCGATGCTCTTCCAAGGCGCTGAAGATCTAAGAACTGAGTACAGTGGATGCCACAGAGGGAGGAGGGGAAGATGAAAGTGGATCCATGGGAGTGTGTGGCCAAATGTTTTAAACATGCTATGCTTTTGAAGCTCATTATTCCTAAATCATCTGATTACTCAAGGACCAGATGGATGCTGTGTGGATCACCAGAGCACCTTTTTGGTAGCCCGCACATCATTACGAAGGTTCATCTGGATAACTCAAGAGTCCAGCACGGCCTCTTCAACATTGCAGGAGGCTCCAGGTGTAGAATATCCATTCAGCTGGGGAAAGAAGTATTGGTGTAACTCCCCCCCACACCGATATTTTTATAGGGTAGGGATTACAGTGTCGGACTAGGGTTTAGGAGACCCAGATTCAAATCCCTACTCTGCTGTGGAAGCTTACTGGGTGACCTTGGCCTAGTCACACATGCTCAGCCTAAACTACCTCACAGGGCTGTTGTGAAGATAAAATGGAGGAGAGGAGAATGATGTAAGCAGTGCTCCCTCTAAGCTGTGGAGTCCTGTGAGCTACTGGCACTAAAGTTGTGAGCGAGCGATTTGGCCGCTGCATAAATTAGTTTGCTCTGGAGCCCTCCTTCCTGAGCGAAGACAAAAACGTGTGAGCCGGAGACTAAAAAAACTGTGAGCTAGCTCACACTAATGGAGCTGCGGTGGCTCAAGTGGCTGTTGAACTGCAGGCTGTGGAAGGTCAGTCGTTCAGCAGTTTGAGAGACCCGGGTGCCGCAAGACGGCGTGAGCTCCCGTCTCTAGTTCCAGCTCCTGCCAACCTAGCAGTTCGAAAGCAAGAAATTGCAAGTAGATAAATAGGTACCACTTTGGTGGGAAGGTAACAGCGTTCCGTGCGCCTTGGTGTTTAGTCATGCCGGCCACATGACCACAGAAACGTCTTCGGACAGCGCTGGCTCTTCGGCTTGGAAACGGAGATGAGCACCGTCCGCAACCCTAGAGTCAGATTCGACTGGCTTTCGAGCAAGGGAACCTTTACCTTTACCTTTTAGCTCACACTAACTCAGTTTAGAGGGAACACTGGTTGTAAGATACTTTGGATCCCCTGTGGGGAGCAAGTTGGGGTATAACTGAAGTTAATAAATAAATGAAATTTTTATCAAGGTTAAAATGTGTGAGGCATTGGGGCAGTGCCTCAGATAGCCCTGCAGGTATCCTGCCAACTGTTTTAGGAATGCCCACGGCCTTGAACATATCTATTTATTTATTTATTATTTGTATTTATATCCTGCCCATCCCACGAACAGGCTGGGGTGGGTGGGTAAAATTGAAAACACAATACAAACATTAAAATTGGTGATTACAGCTTAAGAACAAAAATCAGCTGGCTGTGATAGATTCTGGCCCATTGGTACAGATGAGGTAGTGGCCAGCAATTACTGGGTGGGTGACGGGAACCTCAGGGCGGCCATATATGGGTGCCTGCCCACTGCCTCAGCCAGAGGCCTGGCGGAACAGCTCCATCTTGCAGGCCCTGTGGAATTGAAGAAGATCCCACAGGGCCCTGATCTAGGGTTGTCAGGTCCCCCCGGGGGGCGGGGAAACCCCCGCTCAATAGGCCCGTTCCCCGCCAGCCCAGATTGGGCTGCCGGGGGGAACCCCGCCACCAAAGTGTGAGACGTGCCCAGCCTGAATATGTCACCCGGAGGTGACGGCATCGCGTCGACCACGTTGCAGGGGGACACTCTGTCATTTGAGGGAAAACTCTATGGTTTCCCCTCGAATGATTGTGGCCCCGCCCCCAACGTGCCCGATGCAATGACGTCACTTCTGGGTGATGTAATCGCAGCGTGCGCACTTTGCACATGCGCAAGTAGCCTCCTGGGGAGGTGAAGGACTCCCCCCGCTAAACGATAAATACGACTTGGCAGCCCTACCCTGATCTCAATGGGGAGCCTGTTCCACTAGGCTGGAGCCAGGGCAGAGAAAGCCCTGGCCCTGGTTGAGGCAAGCCAGACGTCCCTCGGGCCAGGGACCGCCAGAAGGTGTTTATTTATTTATTATTTAGATTTTTATCCCGCCCTCCCCGTAGGCTCTTTAGAGTGTAGCACTCTTTGAGGCGTATGCAGGAAGAGGCTTTCCCTTAGATAGGTTCTTTCCAGGCCATATAAGGCTTTGAAGATCATCACCAGCACCTTGAAGCGAATCTGGTACTCAACTGGCAACCAGTGCAGTTGGCGGGACACATGCTGAATGTGAGCCCACACAGGCATCAACGTCAGCGGTCATGCCACCGCATTTTGCACCAGTTGCAATTTCTGGGTCAACCTCAAGGGCAAGCCTGTGTAGAGCGAGTTGCAGTAATCAAGCCTGGAAGTGACCATTGTATGGGTCACCATAGCTAAGTCTTGGGGGAGAGATAGGGCTTCAGTAACCTACTGTGCCTAAGATGGAAAAAGGCAGATCTGGCAACTGCAGCAACCTGGGCCTCCGTAGAGAGAGAAGCATCCAATATTACTCCCAGGCTCCTCACTGTCTGGGCCAGCACCAAAGGCGCCCCTTCCAGTGTGGGGAGCCTGGTGCCCACATCTAACCCCCCCCCCCGACCCAGGTACAGGACCTCCGTCTTCAATGGATTTAACTTCAGCCGTCTCTGCCACACCCATCCAGCCACAGCGTCCAAAGCCTCGGCCAGGTTTTCAGGAACAGAAGGTGGATTTCCTTTGCCATTAACAAAGCTGGGTGTCATCAGCATGTTGATGACAACCCAGCCCAAAAATCTGGACTAACTGGGCAAGGGGGCGCATATAGGTGTGGGATTTTGTCCACATGTAATTTCCTCCCAGTGCTTAACAGTCCTTCTGCTGTGTTTAGTTTCATGCTGGGACTTCTTCTAAACCTCAGTAGAGAAGATGTGCATGGTGCATACATTTCCTTTGCCATGGCGTAGACCACATCGATACAACTTTTGCTCAGTTTATTGGTGTTTTTCTAGCTCTCAACTGGGTTTCTATGGTGGCTTTATCAAGTTATGCCCCCCCACACACACACATATGTTACATTTTATGTTTGTGTTTTAGTTTGGGGATGTTAAGCTAGTTTGTTTTGTGCCTGCATTGTTTCTTTTTGCTTGTTTTGTGTGAAGGTTAACATTATTGTACATATTCCTGGATCTGTGTTTTACTCGTGTTTTTCTTTTTGTTCCACTTTGCCTTCTGTTAAGTTCTGGTGGCCAAGGGTATGTCACTGCTCGCGTGATCGCTCCTTCCCTAGAGTGGTTCCTGCTTGGTTATGATGCATGCATCCAGATAGGCATGTTTCGTAGAGCATCATCATAACTTAGATGCCGAGTGCTTCTCCTTCCTCATATACTGTGTATTCCCTTGGTATGATTTCACTCAAAATCTTGAATGTGTCTGGTGTTTTGTGGTGACAGTAAGTCGTGTCTTAGCCTGTGCAAACCTCTTGAATTCTCCTTTTATAATTAGCATTTTGGGACTCAGTCTTTTTAAACTGGCGGCGCCTAAGCGGCCCCTGAAGCCCAGACGAAAAGAGAGGAAAAAAATCACGGCTCAGAACCTCTCCGATGGGGACATCAGCCTCTTGGTGAACATCATTAGAGCTTATGACATTCCCATAAGAAAGCCCGAAGGCAGGTATGGTGGTGTGTGTGTGTGTGTGTGTGTGTGTGTGTGTGTGTGTGTCCCCGTGGGTTTTTTCTGTTTCTTTTCGCTTTTTAGTAGCATATTTTTTAGATGCAGGTGGATAAGTTTCTCTTTTCCAATAGGCATTCAGAATATTTCTTGCTATATCACCATGCTCAAAAATACGGCACGGGTCCTATGAACAAGTTCTGTGCATGCTATGTAGTCTCTGCTGCGGAGTATTCTTTCTGTTGTGCCAGCACTTCCATTTACAGACTTGTTGATTTAACAGAAATGCCGGTGGAAAAGGAAGCACCGTCCACGGTAGAGACTGTCTGGCACATACAGAACCCGTTTACTGAATCCAAGCTCATGCGAATGAGTGAAGAGAAATGAAAATCTGATCTTATGCATTAAATAGAGAAGAGTTTGCAGAGCACCTAGGCCTTTCCCTGACCTTACTGGCATTCCGTGTTTTTCTGAATGGCTCTAGTCAGGCCTGATTCAGACACAGGGGTGCACTTAAGAAGCCCTTGGTCTCTAGTTAACTTTCCCGTATCAGATCATTTAACTCCTGGCTGGAAGCACACCCCAATAATGTTTAGGTTCATTAAGAGTAAAGTACATAAGTGATATTATTAGAGAATCCCTGCTTCTATTTTAAGCTTTCATTAAAATACAACTGTTGCACTGTTAACATTGATTGAATCGACAGAAAATTATACCATCTGTAATTCAGAATAGGTAGCCATGTTAGTCTGTTAGTCACTTTTTCACTTAATGTTAGCCACTTAATGTTAGTCACTTCTTCAGAAGAAGTGAGCAGTGACTCATCCATATTTATTACATAGATAACTCATTAACTTATAACTTCAAACACCATTCAAGGTTATCTGTAGTTGAAATGTCTTAGAATATATAAAAAAGTGTTAGTTCATTCGTGCTACTTTTTATCTTAAGAAAGTATATTTAAAAATTGTGATTACCAGTTTCTATATGTATGAATACTGTTTGGCCCTCAATGAAAACACTCTCCAGTCTCCTCTTCCTCTTCTTCTTCTTCATCATCATCTTTCAACCATATCTTCACTTCTATAAAGTTGCACATTCTTGGTCTCTTGAGCTCAACAAATAGTACTAACTATTGGGATGTGTTAGATGCTTCCTAATCTGTAAAAGACCATATTGTGTCACCTCCTTCTATCTTATCCTTCTCCAAAGCTATTCTGTTCTGGACCTCTAAACTCCTTTTTTGGCATCTTTAGGTGTTTGGTCAAGTCTAGCAACTGTTGCCCTATACTTTGGGAAATATCCATGACAATGTGATGGGAATGGTTTTTTTCATTGAAGGTACATTAAACTCCCTTCCACCCACCCACTCTGTAGCATTGCAGCCCAGATTCCATTCTGTCTTTTTGGTGAAAACTGTACCCAAATTACACCGCTTTCAGGGAAGAGAGTCTTCAAGGTACAACTGTTCGTCTTTGATATTCTGTGCAGTCCCACATTGGGACTTCCCATGCACAGGCCAGCTGTGGGAGACATCTTTCTAGCTTCTGTAGACTGGCAAGGAGCCCCTCTCTCCCAATGCACACCCACTGAAACCATCACATGCTGTGAAGGAGAGATGCCATTTCCCCATTAGTTCTCTTTTTGCTCCAATCTTTTTTCATCATTCTTCTTTGGACTGCTTTCTTCATTGGGATGTTGCAGAAATCGCTGTTCAAGAAGTGTTCCCAATGTGGGACGAAAATGCCCCAAACAGATGAGCCCACCCTTTGCGTTATTTGTTTGGAATTCACAGTGTGAGTTCCTGCCGGCATTGCTGTCATCTGGGAGCGGGCCTTATTGGGCTCAGGCAAGCTGATAGCGGAGTCATCTTTCACGCGACAACATTCTTTCGGGCCCGACTCTGTAGCATTGATCGGCTCAGTTCCAACACTGGATCCACATAGGCACTCGTCTAGGTCCCCAGATCTGACCGCCCATCACAAGAGTGCCTTGGAACTGCCTCTCAAGAAGGCTAAAATAAAGTCCAAACAGCTATAGAAGACTTTGGTTCCGGTCCACCCAAAACATCCTGAGAAGCCTCCCCTTGTTGCTCACTCTGAGGTCTCAAATCTGATAAAGGGGGATCACTTGCTAGTTCCACAGACTCCATCTCTATACTTCCAAGATCCCAGTGACTCAGTGCTGGAGGGTGAGGTCCTTTTGGACCTCCTCACCTGTTTCATACTAGCCAAGGAGAAGATCTTCTTGGTTCCATCCCACCCAACTCACTCGGATCCAGCTCAGTTGGTTCCAATGCAGCTGTTTCTGGCTAAACCTTAGTATGGCATGCCTTGGCCGGTGTCCTTTCAGCTGGGCCCTAGCCACCTTACTCCTAGTCACCTTATTGCCAGTCCTGGAGTGAGTCTTATCCATCTGCTTCTAGTCATTCCTGTGTTCTGCTATTAGCTCCGTTCCAAACCTTTTACCAGCTGGTTCCACCATCTTTTCTGCCCGCTTAGCAGTTCTCTGATTCGGAGGCTGAAGAGGAGGCTTCTTGTTCTGACATTAGATCCAAGTTTCCCTTAGCTCCATCACTTGAAGAAGCAGTTGGGGACACAACATCAGTCACTCCAAATGTGGAGCTTTGCCTCTACTCAGAACAGATGTTGAGAATGGCAAAGTCCCTCGAAATGAGAGTGTTCTCCTCGAACCTCAAGCCCAGGAACAAGATTCCGTCAACGCTCTCTTCTGATGCTCCAGTCTCCGTTGCTTTTCCCATGCTTGAGGACTTCCTTGGCATTGCAGATCACATACGGGAAAGCTGTCTTCTGTTCCTTCCACTTCAAGGAAGGATGAGGATTTGTATAAAGTTAAGCAGACTTTGACTGCATTTTCTTTTTAATCCCCTTGCACCTTCCTCCCCTGTGACAAAGGAAATTCCAGCCCAGGACAGGCATGGCATGCATCCAGGTCCTCTAGACAAGGATGGCCAAAGGAGCGACACCTTGGGCCACAAGGTTTATCCTGCAGCTCACTAAACCTGAGAATCACAAACTATCAGGCCGTCATGGTTGCTTACCGGTTATTCCTCTGGGGAAGGATGTTGTTATCTATAGACTTAATAGCAAATGATAAACGTGCCCTAGCCAAGGTGCTGCAAGCTTTCCAAACAACAGATGAATGTGGGCAGTCATGTGGCCAACCGCTCCGCTCCATCCATGGCATTTTGCACGGCCGAGGTCAACTGCTCTTCCTCTGGAAACCCATGCTAAGGTAAGAAGGCCTACCTTTTGAAGATGAGTAGCTCTTTTCCGCCAAAATGGATGGCATTTTAGCTCAAATAAAGAGGAAAACATGCAGTGAAGTTCTTACAAATGACTGCAACTTCTTCCCAATCTTTCTGGCAACAGTTCTTACCTTGACAACACTACCAGCAACAGCATCAGAGGTACCAGAAGGGAGTTCCTCAGTTTTCCAGTTCTCACTGATCCTGTTCTGCTTTGCAGTTGCAGGGGAAGATTGTCCAGACCATATCAGGTCTGGTTCTCAGAACTTCTGAGCATGTCCAATGTTTATCTTCCCCCAACCTCAGACTATCTGTTCCAGGGGTCACTCCTACATCATGTTGTTGGCAGGCTACGCCTGATGGCACGGCTCCTAAACCCACCCTCATGAATTTTTCTCAGGGGCTCCTAAATGTCATTTTGCACTCATGTAAGCATTCCTCGTGTATTTTGTACACATATAAATGGGAAAGGTTCTCCATATGGTTAGAGGGAAAGGGCCCAACTGCGCCATCCCATTCTCTGCCCCTTATTTGAGATTATCGCCTTTCCCTAAAAGGGTCAGGACTAGCACCAACATCTGTGAAAATACATTTAGCAGCAATCTCCGCCTTCCATGATTTCACAGATGGTCCCACAGTTTTTCCCCAGCACACTTTTAGACAGTTTTTGAAGGGCCTCTACAACCGTTACCTACCGAGGGCCCCTGTTGTTACACAATGGAGCCTCTCTTCAGAGTTACCACAGCTCATCTTACCACCTTTTAAGCCTTTGGCTATGTGCTTTGTTTCCCTGCTTGCGTTGAAGGTGTGCTTTCTAGTGGCGGTAACTTCTGCTTGGAGAGTTGGGGAGCAGGCAGCTCTTAGGGAAGGCCCTTCCTTTGTTCAATATTTTTCCTCACAGAGTGGTGTTGTGGCCTACCCTTCACTTACTGCCTAAGGTCAACTCTAAGTTAACACCTGACCCGAGCTGACATGCTCCTGTTTATGTTAAAAGAGCTTTGTTATTTTATTTACAAAAGACAAAGAGTTTTCATCAGGACCACAGTCTGCCAGCCCTTGTAAGGGCTATGCAGCATCGTCAGACTATTAAACTCTGTTATGAGCATCCTGTCAGTTCATGTCCGTTGTTAGTTGGAGCCCAATTCTACCAGTTCTCATCGTCTTCAGCTGCCTGCCTTCATAGCGTTCATGGTGTTCCTCTACATGAAGTTGTCAAAGTGACTGCTTGGTCTTCTGCTGACATTTTTATATTATGCTGTGGACTGTATGCTAGACAAGAATCAGCCGGTGGGAAAGCTGTTCTTCATTCTCTCTTTGACTGAGAGCTTCACACCCACCTTCTGGTGAGTAGCTTATTACTCTCCCAATGTGGGACTACACAGAAGGCTGAAGACAAAAACAGGGTGGCACTTACGTGTAACTGTGTTTGTTGAGTTGCCTTCTGTGCAGGCACACATTTCCCCACGATGAGCTCTGTGGGGTTTTTTTTCCTCTGGGGACTCTGGCAGCTTGGGAGAACTGAGCCTTCATGGCATGTGGTGGTCTCATGGCTTCTCCTTCATAGCACACAATGGTTTCAGTGGGGAAAAGCAACCTTGTACCCCAAGGGGGGGGGATCTTTGCACTCCACAGAACCTAGAAAGTTCTCTCTGATGGCCAGCCTGCCCGTGTGCAGTCCTCAATATGTGCCTGCACAGAAGTCAACTTGACAAACAGCAGTTACAGATAAGTGCAACCCTGTTTTCTCCCTGCAAAGAAGTCTTGTAGTTTTTGCCATATTGTTCATTGAACTAGCCCTCCTGTGTCATGCTTTTAGTGGAGACATATTTTTTTCATGGTTGTGTGGAGGCACACTTTCATTTTGGGGGGATGCTTTTCCTTCGTAGCAAACTTCAGCAGCCGTCTAGATCATCCCGAACCTTCAATGAGATGTTTGCCGCCTCTACAAACCTGCAGAGCCCAACCCACCCAGCACACTGGGCATTTAATCAGGTAACACCAGGCATTTAGTGTCCTTTGAAAAGTAGCAATCCTTGTTCCACTAAAAAGTTTTGGCATTTTAAAAAAAATCTATTTCTGGACTTGGCTAGGGACTTGAGCAGAGCAAATCTATAAGGAGTTACACCTTCTATTGGGTAACTTTTTAAAAAAATGAATGATTTTTTTTTTTTGCTGTACCCAGTCAAATTTCAGCTGTCAGATTTGAAAACAAAGTAGTGTCCAGTTCTATGCTTTTGTTACATGCAGCAGCTGTCTCAGTGAGATCGTAAGTCCTGCAGCAGTAGCAGCTCAGAGATCAGAAGAGTGCCTTTCCCTGGGGGAAGGTACTTTTCGAGTGTTTGTGTGCAAACCTGAGTGTACATAGCCTAGAAAAAAAATGAGGCACACTGGCTTATACAGTCTATGGGTTCTTCCACATTCTCATTAATGTCACTTGTGTGTCCCTATTGCTTTCAGGAGGGGGTTCTTTTCCACATTAAATTTGCTCCCTCTAGTGGTCGATTTGATATTATATCACTGTATGTCTGGCCTATCTCCCTGCAGATTTAAAGTGCAGGTTTTTATGCTGGACATAAAACAGTGCAATATCAGCTCAACCACTAGAGAGAGCAAAACATGTGTGGAAAAGAACCCCTCCCCTCCAAGCAATGGGAAAATGAGAATGTGGAAAAGCCATATGACTTTTCCTGCCATAAGATGCAGGAAAATGTGGACTCTTCTCTTTTTTTTATTGTAGGTTTTAGTACGACCTTTTATAGAAGTTTCTTTTCAGCGAATGATTTGCCGGACGACAACTGCTGAAGGGCCAAACCCCAACTGGAATGAAGAGCTTGAACTTCCATTTCGGTGCGATTGCATCTATAAAACCTTTTTTTCCATTTTGTGCATCACAGCATGACTGAATGAGGAACAGTCTTGTGTTGGCTTTTAAGTCTAGGATGGAAAAAAATTAAGGAGGGATATGATAGAATTTTAGATAATTCACCGTGGTATGGAGAAAGTGTATAGAGACGACCTTTTATCTTTCTAGAATTTAGAGATGCCCCGTGAGATTGACTGGCACCTCTTTACAGAACAGATAATTAACTTAAGGAATTCACTGCTGCCAGGGCTCCTGGCTTCCCTGGCTTTCAAAGGAGGCCAGGCAGATTCATAAAGCATATATGGTTAAAGTGTCAGGCAGGGATTTGGGAGACCCCATTTCCAACCCTCCTCTGCCATGGAAGCTCACTGGGCAACCTTGGGCCAGTCACAGGATGAGGAGAGGAGGATGTCGTGATGACTCTGGGTGCCCACCGGGGAAGAAAATTGGGGGATGAGTTAAATAGATACCAAACTGGAGGTCATACATCTCCTGGTATCAGTTGGTGCGGGAAAACGGAGAAGGCTGTTACCTTCATGCCACACTTATGGGCTGGGTGGGGGTGTCATTTAGTTGTCTTCCCCCATCTCAGCACTCTTCCCGATGGCAGCTCTGTAAACTCTTCCTGTATTACTCCATGGGAGGCATTGACGTCCTTGAAAGGAAGAGAGGGAAAGTGCTGGAAGAGTGGTGGACTTGATGTGTATAATGGGAAATTTTTGAAATTTAGTCCAGTTGTTGTTGTTTTTTAATCCCCATAGAGCCCCCAGTGGTGACTACAGCACTTCCGGCCTGCAATCAGTGAAGGATGACGTGTTCGTTAACATTTTTGATGAAGTGCTATATGACGTCTTAGAGGTGAGCAAAAAATCCAAAGATCCTGGCTGGTGTTATCCATTTTGGAAGCGATCCTGCTGCATACGTTCAGGGGGGGCAAGGCACAAAAAAGCTGAGTGGGTTTGGGGTCCGAATAGAGCCCACGGGTGCTGGGCACCCACAGAGCCTCCAGCTTAGCAAGGCTGCGACCCCTGCACCTTTCCATGGGGTCACTGGCTTCTGTGCAGTCTGGATTAGATTCTATGAGTTGCAGCCGGGAGGGAGTCAGCTGACGAGGGCTGAGGAGTGGGTGGGAGGAGGGATGGAGGGGCTCACTTTTGCCCCCCCTGGAAAGTGTTCCCTCTTTGGTGCCTTGTCTAGGATGGCGAGGCTGCAAACAGACTGGAAATGTTCATCCAACTGCGAGTGAGGCAGCGGCAGCAGCCATTCTGCTTGTGTTGCTTTTGCCGTAGCAGTGCATAACCAGATTTCCTGGGAGCAGCTATTCCCTCCAAGGAGAAAAAGCTGAGAAAATGCTTGACTCCTGTTCAGCGGCATCTCAAAAGCTGTCGATTTTTCACAGCTTATGTATTTGGATTCTTTGCATGGTGAAGCATCTTTGTGGTTTGTGACTGAATGCACCTGTCCCACTTTTTGCTCTGCTGCCTCTGGTGCATATGGCAGAGCATGGAATAGAAGGGACTAGCCCAGGGTGCAATAATAACCAGGGCATAATCACAGAACTTAGCTGTGCCTCTGCAGAACTGGTGTTACTCTGCTCTAGTGTTACCACAAAGCCATGGTCTTCTCTGGCACAGATCTGTCAAACAAGCTGTCATGGCTCAGGTGGGTTGTCACTTGACGCTGCCACCACTCTGGTTCCAGGCTGCCTTGAGAAGGCTCAGAGCACCCTCCCAAGACCTTTAGACCTTCCTTTTGGCTGAATAATAGGCATGAGGACCAGGCAGAGTGAACAATGAAAATAGTTTATTTTATAGGAGGTCAAACAATAAGGTGCAGAAATATAACAGTAAGTGGGTGAAAAGAAAAGAAATCAAATGTCCTAATGTGTCTAAATATACACTGTCCCTAGCTCACTATTCCAAGTGGCACTAGACTACTCACCCTTCCCTCAGGATGAGGGTCTCTTCCCTGCAGCAGCCTTCCTTCTGGCTCTGCCCTCTGGGAAGAAAAACAACTTCTGCTCTGACACCAACCCTTTTGTTCCCCAGCCCTCTTCTTCCCTGTTGGTCAATTTTGGCTCCAAAACCTCTCAGGGGCTTCTGGGAGTTGTAGGCCCAGCCTCACCTACTGCTAGCCAGGCTCCCTAGGCCTAGTAGGCCTCTGGTGGCACAGCCCAGATCATGACACAAGCCAAGCCAGAGAAGAGCTTGGTGCTGTCGTGCTCACCTTTGTCTTTGCATGGGAAGAAATTTTACACAGGAGTGAACTGGTGTCAAGCTCATGCCTCGCTTGTCATGGGTTGTTTTCCACTGACACTACCGTTCTGTTACATCAAGGGGAAAAAACATAAAGAGTTAACTCCTTTCCTCCTCTCTGATATTTTCCCACTGCTTTCGTTTATGCGCATTCTTTGGGAGTGAGTGCATGTGTGAATCTTTGCTTCACTGGCCTAGGGCTTGTAGCGGTTGGCATGGGGTTGAGCTTGAAGCTCTGATGGGCTGTCTGGGAATGGATGATTGGGCACTTGGGGAACCAGGGGTGGTCCCATGCTCTGTATAGGTCTGGCCCTAGCCTGGGGCCGATAGTTCCAACATGAACTCTGTATATGCTTGGATGACCTGTAATTCTCAATAAACAAATATTGCTACCACGAGAGTACTTGGGCCCAAGACCTGACAACTGGAAGCGACCACGGGGAACACCGGCCGTTCTGCTGGTGTGCTGTAATGACAGCCCTGGTTCTAATCCCCACTCTGCTTGGTGGGAGACCCTGGGCCAGTCAGAACACTCTAACCATGCTCCTTACAGGGTTGTTGTGAGGATAAAATGGAGGGGAGGAGAACAATGCAAGACACGTGGTGTCCCCGTTGGAGAGAAAGGAGGGGCATGCAAGAAGTGAATTAGAAGTCAGTCCACCCTCTTCCGTTTCCCTGGAGAAGCCTGCTGTCAGGCCAGCGCCCGCTCCCTCGTTGTCGTTTAGCACAAGCATGCTCCAGAGCATCGGTTTGCTCCATCCCGTATAATTACCAGTTCTGCGTGGGGAGAAAATTCCTTTCATTTATCCCAGGTTGAGAGTAATAAAAATGCAGAGGCAGCATTGTGGGAGCAGTAGAAAACGTGGAGGCCGGACACTGTATCTTAGCAAATAATTGCCAGGAATTTTTGTGATGTTTTCCTAGGATGATCGCGAAAGAGAAAGTGGAGGAGTCCACACTCGTGTTGAGAAGCACTGGCTTGGATCGGTGCGGATCCCGTTTACAACAATATATTTTCAAGGAAGAGTAAGTAGTTCGGCGTCACATGAACACATGAGGCTGCCTTACACGGAATCAGGCCACTGGTCTGTCAGCGTCAGTCTGGTCTCCTCGGACAGGCAGTAGCTCTCCAGGGTCTCAGGCAGGAGTCCTTCACATCACCGACGGCCTGAGCCTTTAAATGGAGATGCCGGGGACTGAACTTGCATCTTTCCGGCATACAAAGCAGAAGCTCTGCCACTTAGCCACAGCCCTCTCCCCAGTCATCCGGGGAGTCATCCTTCCGTTTCTGGGGCCTGGTGTTGTGTGTGGAGGTTTCAAAACAACACCTCCTTCCAGAGTGTTGAGAGAATGAGAAAGGGGACTGAAGTTGACTGAGAATGCTGAACTGCCAACTGAAAAAATTCAATTCTGTTTATCTTCCTGTAGATCGATGGTACGTTTAAGATCGATACCCCCCCAGTTCTTCTTGGGTATATCAAGGGGAAAAATCAAGGAAATGAGAGAGGCTATGATTCCGTTCGAAATCTGACTGAAGGCTCCTATCTATCACTGTTCATTACTATTGAACCACAGCTCATCCCCGGAGAATCGGTTCGGGAAAAGGTAAACCTCTGCCAGCTCTATTTCTGGGTACAATTTAAAAATCAGTTTTAAAAATCAGCTCACTTGCCACTTAACAGCTGTAGTTTTATCAAACATAACAGGGATAGATTTAGTACAAGTGACCGGTGGGTTGCTGCTAGACATTCTGTTGTGACATTTCTCTGATTAAACATTTCGTCCCACTGAAAATAAGTATAGAAAGATTGTTCATGGCAACATGCAACAGCAACATGCAAGAAATGTGCTGCCACGGGTCACAGCAGCATGCAAGAGGCCCTGCTGTTGGAGATGACAAAATATTTATTTATTATTTATTTATTTATAGTCAAATTTATACCCCGCCCTCCCCGCAAAGGCAGGCTCAGGGTGGCTTCCAACAGGTTCCTTGGTTTCTTCTTGTGCCCTAATGAGAGCCAGAAGGACAGGCTCTGTTCTTGGCCCCAGGGCATCGTGTGGCACCCTCTAGAATTCCCCTACTGGGAGAGCAAAAGAAGGGGGAAGAGAGCCAGCTCCATGAGTGCCCAGAAGATTGGCACATTTTTGGCAGCAGATTGTAGCAAATTGAGGCTTTGGAACTTGGCAGGCAGCTGGGTTTTTTTCTTCCCTTTATGCCCTACTGAGAGCCAGTGACATTGGCTCTGTTCTTGTCCCCATCATGTGGCTTGGTATCCTCTTCCCTTATGGGCAGAAAAGAAAGGGTTAGACGCCCAGCTCTGTGAGTGCCTCGAAGATTGGCACCGAGACACATTTTTGGCAACCTACCTTCATGAGCAACCTCCTGGGACCCTCAGGAGAGTTTGGGGCTGGTCAGGTTACTATTATTTTAAAAATTGTACAGGTATTTAAGCGAGTACCTAAAACATTAAGTCATTGGCTTGATAATATTGGTTACATTAGTGCCATTGGGATTTCTTTTCATAGCTGTCAAGATTTACAATGTAAGGTGTGTTTCAGAGGTTAATAGCATCTAAACTTAGCACTTAGCTGTTGTTCTTTATGTTGTTTATGTAAAAGTAAATTTGCTAGTTGGCTAATTAAGTGTTTAGATAGAACATTAGTTAATATTTAGCAATTTAAGTACGTTTGGCTCTTTTGGAGGTTCATGTGCTAGATAGCTGGTTAATTTAAAAGATAAAGAACTGGAATATTACTAAAGGTTTATTAAACTACATTTGTTTAGTTACAGTTTCTTCTAATTATTTATGTGATAGTCATTTAGCTGGTTAAATATTTGGGTAGTTATGTAAGATACTGTCTAAAATTGAATAATTACTCTTCAGCCATGCCTGAGAAAAAAGTTGGCAATATGCCATTTGAAGGTGAAGTGGAGTACGCATTACCCGCTTGGATTCATTCACTTTGAAATTTCAGAAATTAGATCAGCATATATTGCTTAAATTAGATAGTTTAAAACTGAAATAGCAAACAAAAATTGGTCTTATAGAAAGAAGACTTCAGTTACACAGAAAAAGCTGATTTTTTAAACAATATCCAAGAGACAAAAAATATCAAATCTGTAGTAATTGAATTGATTAAAAAAGCGGAGTCAATAGAACAGAACATTAAAACTGATAACATCATCTTGGAGAATAAGGTTAAAATGCAAGACCTTGAGGAAAAGATTGGAGATCTTGATAACAGAAATCATAAAAATAGCATTAAAATCAGAGGCTTGAAAGAAAACAACTGAAGGAGATAAACTTGACAGACTAGTAAATATTTGTTTTTTTCTTTGTACCCAATTGTGAAGCTGGGTGGGAGTTCAGCGGAAACTTACTTTAACTGCACCCAACATCACAAGTAGCTTTAAAGCTTTGTAGTCCTCCATATTTTTAAAGATTTCCATGACTGGTTTTAGTTGTTCTGCATTGGAAAAAGAGCAACATCTGAACTTGCATGAGAAAATCAGAGGGTTTTTATGAGTCCTTCAGACTGTGCTGACTTCAGCTGTTCTTTATGTTTGCAGAAACAGTATTAGCTAGTGAAAGCAAAATTCAAACTTATAAGAATTAGAAAAGGAAAAACATAACATCTGCTGAGGAGGAGCTATTATTTTGCTACCTTTAACAATAACAGAAGAGGAATTAGAATTACTGCAAGTTGATTTCTACCAAACTGCTAGCTAGACAGTACAGAGTAAATTGCTCTGAGAGAAGGGAAGCAGATGCTGCTCAGGTGAGAACATTTTACAAAATAGTTGTTTACTGTTTCTTAAAATGTGAAGGTTGTTCTTAGCACTAGTATTTTTTTTCTATCACGCTTTGAGTTGAAGGCTCTGAACTACCGCAAATAATTACCACTTTTAAACCACCGAACAAAAGCTTGTTATTTATTTGAAATGTTCCCAAAATAATACTCTGTCAGTTCCTAAGTCAGTTCATAACCAGACAGATAAATGCAAACCAAAGACAATTCAACAGTAAAACAACAGCAGTTTATAAGCTGCAGGGAACAGCTGGGGGAGGGAAAAGATTTAAAAGCCAGCAGTGAACCATTCAGTACTAATCAAATGTAAAACCGAATGGCCAAAGCCCTGGGAGAACAAGACTGTCTCCTGCTAGGTGACGAGTGAATCACTGCCGGGGGTGGGGCTAAGCAAGGTGCCACTGAAGAAGAGGCCCTATTTGGGTTTTTTTCTCTTATGCCCTACTGACTGACTGCTCAGTAATACAGAGCTTTGGACTGAACCTTCCTTCCTGCAATTGCAACTGTGGGAAGATGAGAGGGGAGAAGGGAGGACCCTGCCCTTCGCATTGTGGAAGAGGCGTCATACAGCCGCGGCTAGCCCCTCTTCAGTTCCAGAACTTTCCGGAAACTTCTTCATGTTGTCCTCATGACCATTGTCCCCAAACATGTGACTGCATGGAGACCATTTCGAAGGAGATAATGTTACACAGTTTGCTAAACATTCGTGACCTCAGGATGGAGAAGGAGAAGTAGGTGAATGTAGATACCTTTATCCTCCCCGTGGCAGGGTCCCTGGTAAAGAAGGTTGGGACCTACAGTTTCAAAGATGGAGGGCACGTTTTGGGCTCACCTCAAGTATACCCCCATGACAGTGCTTTTCCTGTGGCATTACTTCTAAACTTTTCACTAAGACATTTGATGTCTACCTGTATTTTCTGTGTTACTTACTATTTTTCCATTGCTTTATTTCATGTTGTTTTTGGTTTTTTAAACCCTTTTGTTTCTTTTTCTGCTTACCTTGTATAGATGACTGACATGCTTAAGAAGGTACATAATGTTTAAGTGTATGATCATTCCCACCCCCCTATTTTTAAGTAGCAAAGTGTTACTCTGTCTGTGTAGAGGTTATTACGGTGTAATGCTGAAAGTTACCCTGGATTGTTGCTTTAATGAGAAGCATCTGTAAGAAATCACTCAGAGATAGAGATGTAAAATTTCCGGAAATTGAAGCTCAGAAAAAAAAACGTTTTCCCCCCAGTTTTTTTCGGGGGAAACGGAAATTTTCGGAAAAATTGAAAAAAATGCTACATTAGCACTTCTTTTGTCTTTTCTAGATTGAAAGTCATTCTGTTACTTTAGGAACATAAAATATGACTATGGACATTTTTACTTGGCATGAAATTATCACAACTAGCATATTAAAAATATAGCGTATCCAAATAGTTATTACAAACAGAATACCCGCCCACATGCAAAAACTAAACTGAAACCTTTTTCTTTTCTCATGAGAATAGCACCTCCTAAAGGAAGAAATGCATCTTGTTCTTGCATTGGAGAGTTCAGTTTGTAACCTAGGACTTGCTTGTCCTCAGTGCACAGAAATTAGATCAATCTAATACCATATATATATATTTTAGAAATGATTTGGAAAATATTTGAACACCTTGTCTTAAAATATTTTATCCATCATGTTAAAATAAAACGTTCCATAATCAATTTTTTTCTTTTCTTTTCTTTTTTCAATTTTTCCAATTTTTCAGAAAAAAACAAAAAAGGCTTCAGGAAAAAAACGGGGAAAAAACCAGTTTTTTTCTGAATTTTTCCGTTTTTTTTTTTCCAGGCCTTCACATCTCTACTCAGAGAGCTTCAAAACTTAGGAAGCAGCGAGAGAGGGCAAGAAAGAAAAGTTGTTTTGAGTGTCTTGTCATTCCCATTTAAGCCTCCCACACACACACCTGATTTCCTTCTAGCCCTCGCTTAACTGTGAGAATCACCAATTGGAAAACTACGGCCTGTGACTTTCCTTCCTGCTGGTTGTGACCGTTCAGTGGAGAGGGGCAGGTGCTCTGCCGCTGCTCCTTCCACATCCTTTTAAGAAGCCCTGGACCCTCTTACAGGAAGGGCGGGATGTAAATCTAAAGGAAAGAAAGAAAGAGCGAGAGAAAGAAAGAAAGCACTGTAAGAGTTTCTGGACCAGTGCTTGGGAAAGGCCTGACTGCTGGGCAGGTTAGATTGAGAGAGCACGACCCGACGTGTAGGATCTCTCCACTGGATCAAGCATAACTGACTTGTGTGGTGTGTAAGGTTGCCAGCCTCCAGCCGGGACCTGGAGATTTATTTATTTTTATTTATTTATTTCAGCTTACTACCCCGCTCTAACCCCCTAAGGGGTCTCTGAGCGGCTCTAGTTACTCATTTATCCCTAACCTATGGCCACAATTATTAGGGGTGGGGACAATCCCTACCGGCACCCAGTGGAGGGGTTTTTCTCCCAGGTCGACTACGTCGGTCGGACTTACAATGAAAGACATCCTCCAGTCCTACGAGGTTGACACGGCGCGGATGAGGCCCACCGACCAGCTGAACTGCCCCGCTGACATGTAGCGCCCCCCCCCCCCCCCCCCCCCTCTCTCCCCCCCCCCCCAAATCCCCCAGGAATTTCCTGATCCAGAGTTAACAAGCCTTTCTTCAGAACTTAAGTAAGGCCCTGATGGATCAGACCAATGTAATGCAATATCCTTTGCACCGTACCCGGAAGCCAGCGATCCAGTGGCAGAGCACCTTCTTCCCACCCTTTCCCCTAAGAGGTTTTGGCTGAGTATATCCGAAGGAATGACTTCCCGCGGAGTTCCCCCACTCCAAGGCTGCCGGGGCATCAGTTGAGGGCGGCTCCGCTCCAGGTGTCAGTCGGACTGCGTGTGGCAGTGAGGAACTGACTTGCAGCTAGTTTGCTGCTTCCCCCCCCCCCCCATCGAGTCACAGCCAACTTATGGTGACCCTGCAGGGGTTTTCAAGGCAAGAGACAGTCAGAGGTGGTTTGCCGTTGCCTTCCCCTGCTTAGCAATTGTGAACTTCCTTGGTGGTCTCCCACCCAACTGCTAACCGGGGCCGACCCTGATTAGCTTCCGAGATCTGATGAGATCCGCCTAGTTTGGGCTATCCAGATCGGGGGGGGGGGGCACATTTGTTTTAAATGGGTTAAAAATGTTTCCATTCTGGAAGGCATTTGGCTACCTGGCTAATTTTGGTGCCGTGGTGCGTCTTTGTTGTCTCTTTCGGTTAATATTTTATTTCTTTTATTGAATCTTACATGTGTTAAGTCTTTGCTGTTATTGGGGGACCCCATGACACAGAAACCGCAAACCTAAGGAGTGAGCCCCTCCTAGAACCAGAATCACGGAATCATAGAGTTGGAAGGGACCTCCAGGGTCATCGAGTCACAAATACCTCCCCCTCCACACCCACAGTGACCACTGTTCTGCACCCAGAAGATGGCAAGAAACCTCCAGGACTGCTTCCTGTCCCCAAAGTGGCCACCAGCATTTCCCTGAGTCAGACCGCTCTGACCTGCGTGGCCCCTCCAGGCTAGGAGTGGCTTTCCAAGGTCTCAGGAAGAAATCTTTCCTCCAGCATTACTGGAGGCTGTTTCAAGGTGGGAACCGCCGGCCACCCACAAGCCCCACAAGGCTAGGATCTTGCCTGCTTCACTGAACCATGGGGAGCCGCCATATTGGGGAGCCGCAGGTGACTCCTGAGCTGCCGAGTATCACTGTCCGAAAGACTGAAAACCTTTGGGTGTGTAAAGTGCTGTCAGTCTGAAGCCAACGTACGGCGACCCCTCATGGGGTTTCCAAGGCAAGAGATGTCCAGAGGTGGTTGGCCATGGCCTGCCTCTGCATAGCGACCCTCCTGGGCTTCCTGGCGGGTCTCCCATCCCAAGGACTCGCCTGGGCTGACCCTGCTGAGCTTCTGGGGTCTGAGCAGATGGGGCTAGCCGGGGCTGTTCAGGTCTCAGCTCTGACTGTTTCCACCACAGGCCCTTTGAATTAATTCATTCTTGATGCTTTGAACTTGGATATAAAACCTAAGCTGAGACAGCAAAGCAGGCACACAAAATTCCCGTCAGACCAGCACTTAACGGCAAAGAAAATCGGCTGCTAAAATGGTTGGGGTCTTTGCCAAGCTGGTGGATTTCACAGCCGATGGCACAGCAAAATGCCATTTACTTGTTTGCTTACAATTTTTTTTATATATATTTGTTTATGTTATCTATAGTCTGCCTTTCTGGGTGGGGCTCAAAGGGGACTATGCAGAATACAGGAAAGGCTGAAGAGTCTGGGACTTTTCCGTTTAGGACAGAGACGATTAAGGGGGGACATAATCGGGGTTTATAAAATTATGCTTGGGGTGGAGACAGTTGACAAAGAGAACTCCCCCCTCATTATACTAGAACTGGAGGGCATCCAATGAAGCTGATGGGCAGTTGGTTCAGAATGGAAAAAAAGGAAATATTACTTTACACAGCAAGTGATTAAAATTTGGATGTAGTGATGGCCACAGGAATAACAGCTTTAAAATGGAATTAGTTTCATGGAGGATAGGTCTATCAGTGGACAGTAGCTGAGGGGAACCTCCACATTCAGAGGCACTAAGCCTCTGAATTCCAGAGCCAGGAGGCAACATCAGGGGAAGGTCTTGGCCTCTATGCCCTGTTGTGGCCCTCCAGAGGAACTTGTTGGCCACTATGTAAGACAGGATGCTGGACGAGATGGACCACTGGTCTGATCCAGCAGGACTTTTCTTAAGTTCTTAATAAATCAGTATAATCAACAAGATGGGACATCTAATAGATAATGCAGTCGGATTTGACTTGTAGAAATCTTGAATCAACCTGAGATCTGAAACAGAGGAGAAGCAAAGCATAAGGATATCCTACTTTTAAAAAAATTGTTAAGGAAGTATTCAGCAGTGGTAACAAAAGAAAAGAATAGCAAAAGGATAAAAGCTATTAAAAATCCAAAATGCACAGGAAAAATAGAAGGGATAAAGGATAAATATTAATTTACATTTCTGGTGAGCAACCTTGAAAATCAGTAGGGTAAAAGATCCCCTGTGTCAATTACGCTGTTGGTTTTATCCCTGCCATCTAAAGTCGAAATAGAAACAGGGTCCTGCAGCTCTCTTATAAATTACACCCACAGTGTGGGTTCTTCCTGTACCACAGTGGAATATAAATCTGGTCCCTCGTATGTGAACTGGAGAGCGTTAGGAGTCCACGTCTGAGATGCTTCCTCTTTTCCAAGTTTGACAGCCAAGAAGATGAGAAGCTACTCCAAGCAGCTGAAAAGTATCAGGCGGAATGTCTGCTGAAGTTTCCGAACCGCCAGTGCCTGACGACCGTCATTGACATTAATGGGAAAACCGTGTTCGTTACTAGATACATCAGACCCCTGAACCCTCCAGAGGAGCTCCTTCGGGGTCATGCTGACAATCCCCAGGCGACTTCCGTAAGTGTTACTTGGGGGGGGGGGGGAGATACAAAAAACTAGTAAGGAAAGCCCGTTGTGGCGGTAGATGACGGGCCCTAGATAGGAAGGAAGGGCGAGTGGAAGGCAAGAATG
>NW_015167098.1:80811-97120 GCF_001447785.1 Gekko japonicus | reverse complement strand
CGGGCCATGCAGGGCCCGTTCGCTGGGCAGGATGGGGGCTGGAGGGGGGGAAACCGGCGGACGGAGCCTATCGGCTCCGTTCGCCGCTGGGCTGAAAGCGGCCCTTAGTGTATGTGGGGAAGATGGCCGCTCAGAAGATGCTGGCTCCGATGACTGGCTCCCTCCCCTCCCAGCCACCCAGCCAATGGCAGGGCAGGTTGTCTGAGGGAGCCAGAAATTGGAGGAAGGTCTTCTGAGTGGCATATTTTCCGCCCATACACTAACGGGGCGCATTTTAGAATTCTGGCACCCAAAACTCCTTTATAATAAAGGAGAGGTCCACCAGTCCAGGACATCCTCAAGTTCAGCTCAATGGCAGTGAACAAAGGAGTCAATTTTATGACTGTAGAAGAGTTCAAGCTTTGAAAGAACAGGAGAAACATTCTTGATCTAATGAGGCTAAGAATCCTTATCAAAGAAGTAGAAATCTGAGCCATGATCCACCGTGAAGTTCTCCAGCACAATATTACCCTTGTTTGGCCCCCCAAGGCTTGGAATTGCACCGGAGAACTTCCCACTGGATTGCGTGCTCTCGCCCCGAACGGTTCCGGTTTGGACAAGCTTTGCTTCCCTCCTATCTTGTTCCTTTTCAGATAGTCCTATAAACATACTTTTTTATTTCAAAGTTTATTTTTATTAATTTTCCAAGAATAAACAGAATTCAGTAAGAATGCATGTAAGATATTGTGTAAAATCGAAAACACACCAACAGTGTAGTGACATTGACGATAACTGTATAGCAATTTTGATAACCATAATAAACAGTGCAACACGTGTTGTGACTCCATCAAAGTGGATGTAGAGAGAGAACTAAAATGAGAAGATAATTGTGCAGAAATAAGCTGGTTGAAGCCTATAAACATACTCAATACATGTCTTGTTTGTTTGTTTTAACTGCAAACTGAGTCTGCTTTATAAGCCCCCCCCCCTGGGCACCCTGGATGCAGCCTAAATTGAATCACACCAATGGGAGAGAATCCCAAAGACCTGCTGCCTGTTTTGCGGAAAACTGAGGTAAAACTGTGGAAAGTCCAGAAAAGGATGAAGTCTTTATATAATCCTTAATGTAGCCATAATGGTTCCGTGGTCAATGTGTTGAAGCCCAATGGGATTTTGCTGTGAGTTTCTGTATCAGACTGACCGTCTTTGCTTTCTGCTTGTCATACATAGGCGGTGGTGGCCCGCTATGTGGCCTTGGTTCCTTTTTTGCCCGATAGTGTGTCCTTTGCTGGAATTTGTGACTTGTGGAGTACATCAGATGTAAGTGGTAGAATTCTTTTCCTTACGGTTACAAATAAACTCGTTTCAGTCATTTAAGTAGAGTCTTGGAATAGAACAAGTAAATGTGGGTTTGTTGTTGTCATACAGTGAGTTATTCATACTTGTGCCCTGGAAGCTGGCTGGGTGACCTTGGGTCAGTCATACTCTCTCCACCTAGCCTACCTCACAGGACCGTTGTGAGGATAAAATGGAGAAGAGAGTGATGTAAGCCACTTTGGGGAGAAAGGTTACTGAACTACTGAACTATTACTGAACTAAGTAAAATAAATACCAACATTTGGAGAGGAACAACTGGGCACGAGAAGTTGAATTATCTGGGTTTATCAGGTCTGTGTATGGTGGTTCTGAGCTTATTGGAATATCCTCATTCAGTCTGTCACAAGAAATGACCTCTTTGCTCCAGGCCAAACCAGCATGATGGTTAGGGTTGCCAAGTGTTACCTTCCTCCGCAGCGGGGGACTCCCGGGCCAATCATGGAGCACGCGCGCACCGCATCCACGTCACCAGGACGTGACGTGACCAAGCCGGGCACGCTGGGGGCGGAGCCACGACCATCTGAGGGAGTCGGGGCGGAGTTCCCCCTGGGGCCCGATCCGGTGGTGGTGGGGAACGGGCCTCTGGGGCAGGAGTTTCCCTGCCCCCCGGGGGGACTTGGCAAGCCTAGTGATGGTGTTCCTAAAGGCTCAAGTTTCGCTTCTGTTCACGAAAGGTTCTCGCGAAAGCCTCAGCAGTGTGGGACCGTCCTCCTTGAAGGACGGCCTCTCCTGCTCAGATCCCCAGTGTGGCCTGTGTTGTTCCTCATATGGTCTCCTGGTGGCGCCCGGCCCTCGAGGGCCCTCTCCTCTCCTCTCCTCCACAAGGGCGAGGGCTTCCTCAGAGGACATGTCTGCCCCGTGGGACCTTGTTAGCTCCCACAAGGCTTGAAAAACAGAAATCTTCCAACAGGCTTTTGATCAGTGCTTGCCTAGGTCTCGCAGGCCTTGTACTGTTCATTTGGATGTAGCCATGTGCAGTAGGAAATCTACATAGCTGGTTTTAAGTTGTGTTATATACTTCTTATTGCTTTTAAGACTTATTGAATTGCATTTTACTTTGATGCAAGCCACCCCAAGCCTCACTTGTCAAGGCAGTGCTGGGATATACCTGTGATAAATAAAGGAAAATTAAAAATAAATGCACCTACACTGGCCCCTTGGCACAAGGCTTGGGACCGAGGCAAGTTTGCTTTCATGAGGTTGACTCAGGGGTCATTTCCTGCAGGAGCTCACAGGAGCGGAGCTCCAGCAGTAAAGAGCCCAGGGTAAAGAGCACATGCAACAAGCCCCACCCCCTGCTCCCAGCAGCCCCGGGCCACAAGGAGTAAGAAGCCTCTTTCTTTCCCTCTTTCTTTCCTTCCTTCCTTCTCTCCTTCTTTCCATTTCCCTCCTTATTTCCTTCTCTCCATCTTTCTTTCCCTCTTTCCCTCCTTCTTTTCCTCTTTTCCTCCTTCTTTCCTTCTCTTTTTTCCCTCCTACCTTCCTTCCTGCACAGATCTGCGCATCCCCCCCCCCAGCTAGCAATCCAAAGCAGTCCAGTGGCACCTTTAAGACCAAGTTTTATTCAGGAACAAGCTCTCCCTCTTCTGCGAGGACAGATTTTTTCTTCCGAGGACAGATCTGCCCGTTCCCCCCCCCCCAATAGCTAGCAATCCAAAACAGTCCAGTGGAGTCTGAGCGGTGGGTGTTGCCTTCTGACACACGTCCGGTGATGTCAGGGGGTGTGGCACATGCAAATAAGTTATGCTAATGAGCTCCTGCACCTCTTTTTCTACGAAATGACCCTTGGATTGACTGAAAGAGAAAACGTATCGCTTTTTACCTGGTGGCCACTTTATGACACGCAGGTGTAGGATCAAAATCTCCTAGCTTAAAAAATGAATGGGTCGGATCCAAAGGACTGCGGGTGGGTCTTTCCCAGCTCCTCTTTCCTGCTCCAGCTCCCTGTCCTCCATGAAATGCTGCTCCAGAGGACTGAAACGGGGGGGGGGGGCGGATGAGAGGCAGAGGTGTGCCATGGGGGGGGGAATCCGGCAAAGATCACTCTTCACCTCCCCTTTGCCGGCGCTCAAGTGCACCCGGCTCGTGGAAGAAACTTTGAATGGTTCCCGACAGGCCCAGTCAACTGGCATTATGATGATGAGTGTGATCATGATGAGTCACTGGATGTGAAGGAGTGTTTTCTCGGAAACACTGGAGAGAGTTTAGGCCTGTCTGTTCTGCCGTTGGCCCTTGCATAACTTGAAACCTTGGGAGGCATGAAAATTGCATTCAAAACCTAAAGGCGTAAGGCACTGGCTGGATATCAGGGAAAACGTTTTTGACAGGCAGGGTTGTGCAACAGTGGAACCGGCTGCCCTGGGTGGTGATGGGCTCCCCCACAGTGGCAGTCTTCAAGCAGCAGCTGGACAAACACTCGTCAGGGTTGCTCTAGTCTAGGCTGATCCTGCACTGAGCTGGACTACAGGGTTGCCACTAAAATTTTATTTTTCATTTCCCTGACTTTCCCTGACCAACGTTTGTCAATTTCCCTGACCACCATTCAAATATAACCACGAGTTTAAAAATGAATAGGTCAACGCTTCCTCTAAGCTGTGGAGTCCTGTGAGCAAAATTCTACTTTGTGAGCTACTGGCATGAAAGTTGTGAGCCAGCGATTGGGCTACTGCGTAAATTAGTTTGCTCCAGAGCCCTCCTTCCTAGGCTAAGACAAGAATGTGTGACCCGGAGGCTAAAAAACTGTGAGCTAGCTCACACTCGCTCAGCTTAGAGGGAACACTGGTTGTATTGCATTAATGCAAGGTAAGGTTCCACTCTACAACTACACAAGTCTCAGCTGCAAAAATATTTGTCAAAGACATTTAATATCAGCTTCTTTCAACATTAACTGCAGCAACATCTGTTTTGCAATGGCACCAAAAATGACACCAAGATACAAATTGCAGTTCAAGTAAACTCTGAATGCTAACAAATGACAGAACATTTTTGTTCTTGTTTTAAAGGTACACTAAAAATTATATCAACGTTCTGTCTAAAAGGGTTGGGAAAGGGCATCACTGAGTTCTACTTGTGTTCTGCTCCTTCTCTATTCCAGTTGCCACAAGAACAGGTCAGGCTCTTGCAGCAGCAGGTCAAAAATCCACTGCTTGAATATATCTTAATCACGATTTCCCTTACTTTCCCTGACCAATTTTCATTTCCACGACTTTCTCTGACTTTCCAGAAAGTGGCAACCCTGGACTAGATGGCCGGTATGGCCCCATCAAACTCTGTGGTTATCTAAATACGTATACCCCACCTTCCCCTTGTGACTCAAGGCAGCTACTAGTTCGAAGTTACAATCATACAATAAAGCACCATCTCTCCCCCGCCCCAAGATAATGCCTGAAATTTTAAATCTTAGGAAAAGCCCTAATATAGAAAACACCTAAGCCATGCTTCAAGCTTCCAAGTGTATTAATAAACACATGGAGACTGAGAGTGACTGACGTCTGGGTTTTCAGTTCTGGCAGGGTAAGATTATGTATTTATATAACCCTGGCCACATACCACGTCTATGATCTTGTGGTAATCCATACGATTATTCCACGGAGTGGATGGTGGTGGAAAGTGCCATTAAGTTGCAGGTAACCTATGGCAACCTCGTAGTTTTCAAGGCAAGGGACGTTCAGAGGTGGTTGGCCCTTGCCTGCCTCTGCGTAGCAACCCTGGACTTCCTTGGTGGGCTCCCATCCAAGTACTGACCAGGGCCAACCTTGCTTAGCTTCCGAGATCAGCCTATCCGGGGCTGTCCAGGTCAGGGCTCCACAGAGTAGGCTAGTATTATTATTCCCACGTTCCACATGGCTGACGGACTAGCTTGTTAAGGCTGTCTTGGGAATGCTTGGAAGACTTGTGGTTGGACTTCACTTCCCACCAGGGCTTCTCAGCTGCTTGCAAGCCACGGCTCTGTCCACTCAGGCCGCCATGCGAACTCTTCATGCCATCGTTTTTGGGCGATGTCTGACTGGAGCTGCAGGGCACTTACAAACAAAGGGAACTGTACTTCTGGGCAAAGGCTCCTCTGTCATGCAGATACTGGAGGACCGTGAACCCTGCTGGTAATCGACTTGTCTGATGCCATTCATTAGCAGTTCCTTGATCTTTTGGCTGGAGATGAAGAAGAACACGCTGTGCTCTTGTGCAACTATTTTCTTGCTCTTGGCAAAAAGTCCTGGCTTCTAATTGGAAATGCAATTCCTGAGGTAAGCTTCTTCTTTGCTTTCCTTTAACCAAACATCCGCATGCCGGAGACGCTCCGAGGACATTGTGTTGCAAACAGCCGCCCAGATTTCATTTTGCAGGCAAACTTTACATGATGCAACAGTGATGCAACAGGAACTCTGATTTCAGGACTCCTGTTAGCATTTTGGCTTTCAATGAAAGGGAACAAAGGCCGGGTTGCATCACACCGTAGAAGGCAGATTTCCCGCACTGCTGCCAAACCAGATTCGCCTTTGGACACACACATCACCAGCTCCTTCCTAATGCTCCTCTGTTGAATTGGACTGCAAATAGTTACCAGCTGTCCTCTTTTGGGCTGTTTTTAAAAAACTGATGAAAACATCCTCTTTTTGGGTCAGAAGGTTAGGAATATTCCTAGTTAGTAGCAATTATGACAGCTTAAATAGTGGGGGTATTTAAAATGAGACAGTGATCACTTTTGAAGTAGTCAGTCGGGAAATGTGTCCTATTTTTTGCTTTTCAAAATATGGTAACCCTGTGCATGTTCCTATTTTTTTGGAGGGTGGGGGAAGAGAGTCAGTATTAACCCCGTATAAACAGTTGTGTACTGCTACACTAAAGAAACTGATTTATTAACCTACCAAAAGGCCAGCCTTCCAGAGATTTTTGAACATTGAGGAAAGCAGGATATCAGAATTTGAATAGTAACCATAATAAATAATAAGCATTTGTAACCTGCTTCCAGGTCTTTGGAAGCTGCTGAGTCAGACGATTGGCCTGTCAGGTTTCTTCTGGGATACGCTGACTGGCGCTGGGCAGGGGCTCCCCAGGGACTCAGCCAGAGGCTCTCCACGTAACTGAATCTTTTAAAGTAGAGAGGCCAGGAATTGAAATTGGGATCTTCTGCATGCAAACAAAATGCTCTCCCTCCCCCACTGCCCCCTCTCATTCTGTTGTCTTGGAACTGCTCTCAAAAATTGTTCTCTTCATATCTCAGAAAGGGCATCGCAGAGCTGAGAAGAGTTCCGAGGGGGGCAGTCAAGATGATTGGGAGTTGGAGCACCTTCCCTATGAGGCCTCAGTTTAGAAAAGAGATGACCAAGGGGGAACACGATACTGTGGGGGGGGGCAGATAAAAGGAAACACTGCTTTACACAGAGAGTGATTAAAATGTAGAACTTGCTGCTAGAGGACATAGGTGATAGCCACAGGCACAGACAACTTTAAAAAAGAATTAAATTCATGGAGGAGAGGTCTGTTGGTGGCTACTTGCCATGGTGACTAAAGGGAACCGCCACGTTCAGAAGCAATAAACCTCTAAATACCGGAGCCAGGAGACAACCTCAGGGGAAGGCCTCGGCCCCTCTGCCCTGTTGTTGGCCCTCCAGAGGAACTGCCTGGCCACTGTGTGAGACAGGAGGCTGGACTAGGTGGACCTTCACTGGCCTGATCCAGCAGGGCTCTTCTGACTTTCTTATAAAACAACTTTATAGCAACATAATCCCCCCAAATTTGGCAGTTGGCAGGGAGGTGTGGGTGGGCTGAGTGCCAATAACACTTGTGTGTGAAATTAAATGCATTCTGCTTTATGACTGTCACTTTTTAAGAGAAACCTCATTTTTTTCCCTTCTTCTTCGCCTCAGGGAGCAACAGCATATGTGCTAACTTGGGAACAAAACCAGTATGTGATTTGGAATCCCAGGAATGGCCATTTTTATGGACAGTATGACACTTTCTGTCCATTGCAAAACGTAGGCTGTTTGATTTCTGGTGACAACGTAAGTATTTCACATCCCTGTTGCTTCCCTCTACCCTATGAACCTAGGAAATTATCTCAGACTGTTGGTCCACCTAGAGGAGGGGTGTCAAACTCATCAGCAGAGGTCTATCAGTGGATATTAGCCACAAGGTATAGATAGGGACTCTGGGGCAAGTGATGCTCTTTCTTCTTGGTGCTGGGGGGGGGGGGCCCAACAGTGGGAGGGCTTCTAATGTCCTGGCCCCACTGGTGGACTTCCTGATGGCACCTGGTATTTTTGGCCACTGTGTGACAGAGTGTTGGTCTGGATGGGCCTTTGGCCTGATCCAACATTGGCATCTCTTATGTTCTCTTATGTTCTTTATTTGTTATGAGGGCTGGATCTGACATAAATGAGACCTTGTTGGGCCGAGCCATATGTGTCATAAAATGTAATGCCAGGTAGCTGAGATATAAACTTTATAAAGGACACGAACACAAAGGTGTTTTTTTTACTTGCTTAAAACATTAGCACACTTGCAATATTTTGTTTAATTAACAGTGTCTGATAACTGACACCTCTTGCTCTGAATTATTGCATCAAAAATGTCTGTGGTGTTGCAATTCTGTGTCTGCTGTTCAGGTGTGTATCTGTAAGTTAAGTGGTGGTTAAGTGTGCGGACTCTAATCCGGGAGAACCGGGTTTGATTCCCCACTCCTCCACTTGCACCTGCTGATGTGACCTTGGGTCAGTCACAAGCTCTGGCACAGCTGTTCCTGAAAGAGCAGTTTGTGTCAGAGTTCTCTCAGCCCCACCCACCTCACAGGGTGTCTGTTGTGGGGAGGGGAAGGGAAAGGAGTTTGTAAGCCGCTCTGAGACTCCAAGTGAAGGGCGGGGTATAAATCCAATCTCTTCTTCTTCTTCTAAGCTGCAAACCTACAATGACACAGCAGCAGTAGAACTGGAAGAAGCAGAAGACAGCCAGTTCCACTGCAGGCCTGATAGAAGCCCTCTGGGGGCCTGATCCGGCCCACGGGACACATGTTTGACACCCCTGACCTAGAGAGGGGGAACTTGGCGGGGCAAACTCTCTGGAGCCTGGGTGGCCATCAGAATTGGGGGGGGGGGAACCCAGATGGAATCTTGGGCGGGGAGGTGAAAGAAAAATCATGAAGCAAATGGAGCAAGGAAACTTTTCAAAGAAAAGTTATGGTCTTTATACTTCAGAGAAAAGGCAGTTAAGGAAGATGGTAAAAATTTATAAAAATAATGCATAGAGAAAGTGGAGAGACCCTTTTCTCCCTCTCCCAGAATACTAGGAGGCACCTAGTGAGGTTGATGGGCAAGATATTCAAGACAGGCAACAGGTAGCACTCTTTTCAGTCAACAAGCAATTAATTTGGGGAGTTCGCTGCCACAGGATGTAGTGACAGCCACCAGTCGAAGCAGCTTTTGAAAGGGGATTAGACAAATGCATGGAAGATACACGCTATTGGCCATGGTATCTAAATGGAACTTCCATTCATAGACAGTAAACACCTACCAGAAAGGCGTGACCAGAAAAATGCCACAGTCATAAATGCTCACAGGAAAAAAGCCCACATGGGAAAATGCCCATACACATAAAAGCTCACACAGAAATATTTCTATATAGAGTTTAATTTCTGTTGTTATTGTTTTTCCTTCTTAATAAAGTTTGTTGATAACAAAATGGTCACTTTTATTTCCTGCATTTTCCCTTTCAAGCCTTTACACTCAAGAGCATTAAAGCCCTCTTCATACAGGTCACTTTTGTATAGTAGTGAAGTAATTTACTAATAACATAGCACAGTTATTATTTGATTATGATTGATAAAATCACAACACAAATTGTTGCATGTGAATATGACATGTTTGAATCCTAAAACAATACAAAATATAGATAATACCTGTTCATTCTCATAAGTGGAGATGAATGGTTATCCACCATTATAAATATCTATTGCACTTTACATGGTATTTTTCCATGTAGGCTTTTTTCCGTGTGGGCTGTTTTCCATGTGGGCATTTATCCTTTGAGCGTTTATGACTGTGGGCTTTTTTCATAGAACCCCAGAAAGGTGTGGGCAGCAACCCGGGTTGTAGGCATTGGCTTCCGTGATGTGCTTGTGGGCTCTTTCAGGGATATCTGGTTGGCCTGGACTGCATTGGCCATTGCTTTAATCCATCACAGCTGATCTTAGCCTTGGCATTTATTGATTTGTGATTATGATTAAGGTACTAACAAAGTTGTTCATTCTTAGATTTGGTTCAATATTCAACAGTACGATTCCCCACTGAGGATAAATTTTGATGTCAGCAAACCCAAATTTTGGAAACCTTTTTTTTCCAGAAGTTTACCATTTCCCGGCCTCTCCAGTGTGCAGGTATTAACACATTTATTCCAGTAGTTCTCAGTGTAGAAAGAATATTTCCTGTGTTTTAAATTACTTGACCTTCTTAAGTGAGAGAGTATGGGATAGATATGATACCAATGAAATGTACTGAAGTAAAACTTTTAACAATCTTGGATAAGCAGTTAATGTACTTGGTTTAATATATTCATCTCATTTGTCCTGTTCCTCTGTTTAAGATGGCCCTTATCGACAGAAACTGCATTAGGAGTCTTAAGATACATCTGCTATAAAAAGATATTAAACACTGGTGAAGGGTTTAACTGCTTTCTCCACTCCAAGGGATGTACCAAATTTAATACAAGATCAACTTTCGTATGTGAAAATGATTTAAAGCAACTCAGTATAATGCCCCTAAATGAGCACACTGAAAGGACTTTGCAGGAAAGTGGTAGCACAGCATTGGGGTTGTGCGGAGGAGAAGCGCTCTTTTCACATATCAACAGCAAAACTGAAAAGCCACCGTTGTGGGATTTTCTCAGGCATAGGAGGGCAGGGTTAATGGATTTGCTCTCTGTGCTGACACATGACCTGAACTCTCCACCACTGTTTCATGCAAAGGATAAGTTGCTGCCTCACTACTTGGGAAAGTGGAGAATGCATACCAGTACTGCCACCAGTCTCAACAGATGTCCCCTTATTAAACCTTGAGACTTTTCTTGTCGTGTAGTATAGGCCCACAGCACATTCTGGAACGACGTGGACTATTTCTCTAATTCTGCTTGGCGATATAGTTTTAGTGAATTGGATCCCTACTCCCACATGCGAGAGTTCATGACAGCAAGGAGTCTTCTCCGCTGCACCTTCAGCCCCACGGCTGAACCATCTAGCAGCTGTTCCAGGGAGTTATAACAGGAAGGAGAATTGGGCAAACTTCTCGCCTCTTGTATGAGCATCTATCCCCATCCGTACAAGGAGGGGAGGGCTGGATTTCATCCACCTGGCTATGGCCTCTGCGTGTATCGTTTCGGAGGGTCCACAGAACCTCAGTGGCTTTGTAGGAGGTACGTTAAGCAATTGGGAGGGGAAGTGAAAGTCCAGTGGAGCGTTACCCTGTGTAAACACCAACCTAGCAACTTAAATTTGTTCCAAATGCAGCTGATCAGAGTAAGTTAAGAGAATGCATCCCATTCCACTAGAGCTAAAAAAAACCCCTACCCTGGTTGCCCAGTTGTGCCGGACATAATTCAAAGGGCTGTTCATACCCTTGTCTATGGACACACAGGGATATGGAGGCACTTACTCCCAGATATGCCTGTCAGATGAGGCAAAACCTGTGTTACGCACTCATATGTGAATGGAAACCAAAACGGGTTCAACTGTGGCTGACGTTAGAATCGCATTAGTCAGCCACTTTCTCGGCCCCCCGCCTTTTAAGCTGCAAGTAAAAAACCTATTTCCTGAAGCATTTTGTTGATTTGGTGGGCTTTCTCTCCTCCTTTCCTCATCTGATATTTGAGTTATCTGGTTTGACTTCCTTAGCTGCTGCTGTTCCTAAATTGTTTTTAGGATGCTCAGAAATATTGTAGATAAATAATAGCATGCAAAAAATAATAGATATTACACCTTCTTAAATGCCAAATTGCAACTAATTGGTTTTTATTTCATTAGCCTGAAGCGCTGTTCTACCAGTGTGCAGACAAGGCGGCTGCGCTAGAACTACAGGGCAGGTAACCTTGTCTAATGTATTTGCAACTTTATATAAACTGCATTATATCTATGTTAGGAGTCAGTTCTGTTTGGCTGTACATTGGATCTGGGAGCCAATATTTGCAGGCTTGTAGCTCTTCTCAGTTCACTCACCACACCCAGCTTCCTTTTTAAAAGCTACTTTGAAGTATTCATTTAACTTACTTTCCGTTGCATTTCCTTACAATCCACTACATGTTTGGAAGTTGCGTTTTCATTTTTTTAAGCACAGCAAGGCTTGGTTCTTACATAGTAGGATAGTAATCCAGTCAGTAGACTGTTCAGCTGCATGTGCTGGACTTATATTATTGTTTTCCTTTATACCCAACCACTCCTGGCATTCAGAAAACTAGGTCAGACAGAATTGTACATCTAAAACCCTTCATCTAGATTTCAGTGTGCAGGGAATGTGCGTAGCAGAGCTTGCGCTTCTAACCACACACATCTGCAGTCCTGTAAGCGCAGAGGAAGTTTATCTGATCTGCAATTTGTAAAAATTGTTACCGAGCAAGAAATTGAGGACTAAAAAAAATGCCCTTAGTTATTGCCGAAAAAATAGGAGTGTTGATGTGGAATTCTACTTCTCCATTTCCCTCTTAAGAGTCTGAAGTCTGGTTGTAAAGACAAAAAGTCCATCTTGCTAAACTTCTGAGAGATGTGCAAAAAACTAGCATTGCTGTGAACTAACATTCTGAATGCAACTTTATACTTTTTCTTTTTAAAAAAATGCAGACTTGAGAAGATTTTGAAAGAGAAGATAATGGAATGGAGACCCAGGAACTTGACACGGTGGAACAGATACTGCACCTCTGCTCTTCGGCACTTCCTGCCTCTGCTGGAAGAGAATCAGGGCAAAGATGTAGAAGAGGACCATCAGGCAGAACTACAAAAACAACTGGGAGACTACCGGGTACTGCATCAGGTTCTTATACCCAGACACAGCCTAATAGAACTTACACAAATAAATTAACGGTGTAGATTGGAGTCCAGTGGCCCTTTTAAGACCAACAAAGTTTACTTCTGGATATGAGCTTTTGTGTACATGCACACTTCTTCAGATACATGGAGACTTCAGCAACCATCACACACAGGTGGGGGTTGCCAGAAGGGCTAATTGGAGTGAAGATGCACTAGTAACTGAGTGATATCCAGCCATATATTTTAAAGGTATCGAGCTTTTCACAGCCAGCTAAGCAGCCGTCAACCCCTGGGGAGAGATCCGTCACTCTTTCGTGGAGGCTGTCCTCTCCAGCATAAATCCACTGGCCAGTTTTACATGGGCTTCTCAAGTCTGTGCCGTTCTTCATTGTCAATCTGGTAAACTGTCGCAGTTCTTCCCCTCCCCCCCCCCCATCTTGCCTTTTCTCCAGTGCTCAGGGCAGTGAGGTGGCTCTCCTCCCAGCAGTCCTGGGAGGTAGGTGAGGCTGAGAGCAGGGTTCCCTCTAAGCTGAGTTAATGTGAGCTAGCTCACAGTTTTTTAACCTCCAGCTCACACATTTTTGTCTTAGCTCAGGAAGGAGGCAGCAGCCAAATTACTCACTCATAACTTTAATGCTAGTAGCTCACAAGGTGGGATTTTTGCTCACAAGACTCCACAGCTTAGAGGGAGCATTGGCTGAGTGACTGATCCACAATCACTGAGCCCCACAGAGGGGCTACCGGGGGCCCTGGCCACAGCTCCTGCTTTCTGTGGCAGGAGCACGGAGGAACAGCTTGTGGTTCTGATTGATCAGAGGCTCTTCGCTTGCGCCATGGGGCTGGCTAAAGCAGGAATGGCACAAATTAAACTGGAGACAGCTGGAATGGGGCAGAAGTCCGGTTGCTGAGTTCCAGCAGCGGGATAGAGTTTTTCCACTCTTGGACTGGGGAGTGCCCCCCTCCAGAAGCCAAGTTAAACGAGGGCTAGGATCTCTTCGCGCCCCCAGTTTTTGGGGAAGCAGCAAGGTGGTGATTTTTTGCACCTCATGAACAAAGAACTTTTAAGCCAGCACTACCTAGCTTTCCTTTTTGGATACAGCTGAATTATTTTCCTTTGTGGAGTAAAGGAAGGATTAATATGAAGAAACAGAGCAATTACTTGGGAGTATAATGGAATCATTGACAGTTGACATCCAAGAACCTGCTTGCACCGTCAGTGATGTCCATCACTGATCCATCACACCAGCTGTCCAAGAAAGTATTGCAGTACTTTTTTTTAACCCAAGGAATGAATTGCAAACATGGAAAAAGCAAAGGTGGTCTGGGGATTACTCCCAAGGAACCCACCTGAGAATCGAACACCATGGTGCAGCTGGGTCCCAGAGTTAGGATCTTCTTGACTGAATATAGAACGGCTTTAAGGACTTAAATCCTTACCTTTTGTTTTTCCTTCTTCCAGGTCTCAGGATTTCCTATTCACACGCCCTTTTCAGAAGTCAGTCCTTTAATTGAAGCAGTCTATACGACGGGAGTCCATAACATCGATGTTCCAAACACGGAGTTTGCATTAGCAGTATATGTTCATGCTTATCCTAAAAACATTCTATCAGTGTGGGTGTATGTTGCCTCATTAGTTCGTAACAGATAAAAAGCTGAATTATTAAATAAACCCTCATGTTTTGGGCTCTTCTCATCAATGAACTGTACTAGTAATTTTACCGTCTTTGCATTGTAAGGTAACATTCTTTGTACCCTTTATATATATATATCCCTAGACTCTAATTTTGTATTTTTATACATTAAAGACAAAAGCCACCCATTTTAAGTACTGTGTCTTTAATGTTTGCCTACAAGGATTGCGGTCCAGCTGTGACGAATGACAGGTTTCAAGCACTACCATAAAGAGGAAGTGCAAACTGGCCTATCCAGCCCTACTTGGCTCCAGTCCTGAAGGAAGGCTTCAGCGATTCCAACTTGGAACGAAACCTTCGGGAGCCATGGGTACACCAGTACTGCTAGTCTCATGTTAAGCCCAGCTGTTCAAGTTTTATTCCATCCGTCTGATAGAGGACAGGAAGCTGCTGCAGTGTGCCAGTTTCCTGCCCTGAATTGGACACAGGGAAGTATTCACTCATGTCCAGGGGTCATTTCCTGCAGGAGCACACAGGAGCGGAGCTCCAGCAGTAAAGACCCCAGGGGGCGAGCCCATGCAACAAGCCCCACCCCCTGCTCCCAGCAGCCCTCAGTCAGAGCAAGCAGCAGCCAGGTAAGTTGCAGAGACCCCCCCCCCCAGTCCAAAACAACCTAGTGACACCTTTAATACCAAGTTTTATTCAGGTACAAGCTCTCCCTCCTCTGCGAGGACAGATCTGCACGTTCCCCCCCCCCCAGCTAGCAATCCAAAACTGTCCAGTGGAGCGGTGGATGTTGCCTTCTGACACACTTCCGGTGATGCCAGGGGGTGTGGCATATGCAAATAAGTTATGCTAATGAGTCATGCTAATGAGCTGCATCTCTTTTTCTACAAAATGACCCCTGCTCATGTCACTCATTTCCATGAGGCTGTTGTATGGTTGGGTCTACCTACTCACCAAGTTAGTTAACACTTGCCCCATAAGAAATATGCTAACAAATACACAGAAGAAAAAACCCACACCCTTATCAAAATAACTTTTCTTCAATGGAAGATAATGTCATCTCCATGGCTGTTTCTTTGAAGAGGGTTTGGCTGGTGCCATTTTATGTGTTTTTATGTGCCATTTAACTTCCACTGTTTATCAACCAAGCTCAGATTTTCACCCGGAAAATGATACTAATGAGAAGTGAAATACATCAGTAGCACATGTGGAAACAAATATGCTTTAAGCTACCAAATCAAAACAATATTGCTCGCTTGAAATACAACCTAGGAGTTGCCCGCATACTGAAACAGATAAACCACCAGCGAGTTCCTTAAAGCTGCATTTATTGATTTTTTATTACAGTTGCTCTTATGGCTGAGAAATTACTTTTGAAAATTCTTTCCAGAATTCGGCATCTTTAATGAGTTGATATAGGAGGAGATCACAGGGGTGTGTGGTTGCTACGCCACGACAGTCAGACAAGCAGATATCCCATGAAGCCCACAAAGTGAGGTGGCAAACAGTCATTGGCCAAACGGCACAGTCCGTGCTGTGTTTTAACATATCAGATGCTAATAAACTCTGATGCAGATGGGAATGTTTCATTTACGGTTTTTCAAGCTCAAAAATACAGAGTCAGTGCTAAACAAGCAAACAGACGGTATTAGCTCCCTAATCTTACAGCAGGACAACTCTGGAATCTGGGCTGTCACAGGAGACATCACTACCGAAAGGTGAACGTGACCCAGAATTTCAGGTTCACTGCAGGATTTATAGTGTAAGTATAAAGAACCTTACAGAGTTAGCACAAAATAAACCAAAGTATAAGTGCCAAACATTAGGACAGAGTGTCAAAACAATTTGGGTGAGTTTTTTCGCAGCATAAAAATCAAACCCACTGCCTTCCGATTAAAGTGAGACACAACTGCGAGAATGGCATGACACGACAGAGTTTGCTTCTACGGTTCTGAATTACAGGGCAAGAAGGACCTACGAATTGCACTCCAAAAGGGAACTGTTTGTTAACACAAGGTGTGGACTGTAAGTAAAGTGCATGAAAGAAAGCCTGCTGAGCTAAATGAAGTAGACTGAAAGGTAAGGAGTCGGGTCATTCGCCAGAGCGGCAGCAGGCTCGGAAACCACACTGCAAGTTCTGGCATCCACTGGCGGTTTCAGCGTGAGGACCTGCGTAAAGACAGAAGAAATGTGAAAGGAAGAAACAGGGACCGGCCGGTGCATCTCAGACAGCAGAAGGTAACACACTTCATATGTCTTCCCCCTTGAATAGGTACAAGTTGTAACCCAAAGTTTTTTCCTAACGAAACTCCAG
>NW_015167098.1:66235-80758 GCF_001447785.1 Gekko japonicus | reverse complement strand
CATCAGATGCCACACACACCAGAAACATTTGCTGGTATTGCTATCAACAGAGTGGTAATCTGAGGTCTAGACTTCAGTCAGAGAGGTGTAGCTCTCCGATTCTCTCTCACACAGAGACGTGCAATCTATTACAAGGACTGGGCTCCACACTTAAAACCTACTTAGTGCTACTTACCTTCCACTTTCCAGTATATTTTTTAAAGATTCACCCATTACATAAATAAAATCAGAACAAAGTTTGAGTCCAGTGTAGAGATGTAACATTTCCAGAAATTTTGAAGCTCAGGAAAAAACCCAGTTTTTCCCCCGATTTTTCGGGGGGAAATGGAAATTTTCAGAAAAATTGAAAAAAATGCTACATTAGCACTTCTTTTTTCTTTTCCAGATTGAAAGTCATTCTGTTACTTTAGGAACATAAAATATGACTATGGACATTTTTACTTGGCATGAAATTATCACAACTAGCATATTAAAAATATAGTGTATCCAAACAATTATTACAAACAGAGTACCCACCCACATGCAAAAAAACCCCAACTGAAACCTTTTTTCTTTTCTTGCGACAAGGAAGAAATACATCTTGTTCTTGCATTGGAGAGTTCAGTTTGTAACCTAGGACTTGCTTGTCCCCAGTGCACAGAAATTAGATCAATCTGACACCATACATATTTTTTAGAAATGATTTGGAAAACATTTGAACACCTTGTCTTAAAATATTTTATTCATCATGTTAAAATAAAACGTTCCATAATCAAATCAAGCAGTGTGCGTGCACATGAAAGCTTATACCCAGAATTAACCTTTGTTGGTCTTAAAGGTGCCACTGGACTCAAACTTGTTTCTATTACTTCAGACCAACATGGCCACCCCCGAATAGATAAAATCACTGCACTTATGGCTTGATGCAACAGAAGAGCCATATTGCGTAAGCTTCCTATCGATAATATTTCAATGTACAAAACTGATTTTGATGGTAGATGGAATTGGTCAAATCAGCCCTCCACTTCCCTGATGCCAGGTTTTTATTTATGTAATCTTCAAGAAGAACTGCTTGCTAGTCAGGTAATAACTGAATGGTGGTTACTAACACCCTGTATGAGACAAGCTTAGTAGACACCACCTTCTGCAATACAAGAATTGCCATCTTTTGAGTCCAGTGGCACCTTTAAGACCAACAAAGTTTAATTCTGGGTATAAGCTTTCGTATGCACGGTGTGCATACGAAAGCTTCTACCCAGAATTAAACTTTGTTGGTCTTAAAGGTGCCACTGGACTCAAACTTTGTTCTATTACTTCAGACCAACATGGCTACCCACCAGAATCACCATCTGTAAGTCCAATACAGTTGAACTGAGACTCAGTGTAACTGAAAGCAGGCTGAAACAGGAATTCAGCTATTATTCTAAATGCTTCATTTGCAGACGACTACACTGGTATAAATAGATGGGATCCCCCCCCTTCTGTCTTTTTCATAGGAACACCACCATGCACATAAGTTGTTTGCCTAAACCAGGGTGTGATGGAAGGCGTACACACACAACAGCTGGAGTCTGAATGTAAAAGGGATGTCTCTGAGAGCTAGGTGTACAAATGCTCTGACAGCTACGTGTACAAATGCTACCTACTTACATGTGCTGGCATCCACTGGCGGTTTCAGCGTGAGGACCTGAAACCGCCAGTGGACCAGTAAAAAATAAAAGGTATTCTATTAGATCATTCTTTAATTGCAATTCAAAGGGCCTTATTTACTGTATCATCTGTAGTTATCAAAAGAGATACATCGGTTGTACGTCAAGACCATTGAAAACTAGGATCACAGAACATCGGAGTTGTATTCGACGTAAGAGGAAAGGTGCACACCTGACTGAGCATTTTGCTTTAACAGGACACTCTGATAAGGACTTTTCGTTCTTCGCCCTGGAATATGCTCGACCTTGTAACCATCTGCAGCATTTGAAAGCAAGAGAATTGTTTTGGATTTATGCCCTCAATACTGTTAGCCCATATGGTTTGAACGAACAAGTAGATTGGTGTGTAGTATAATTTGTATGAGTGAACACCTAGTTAGGTATCTGTAATGTTTCTTTAAATGGTTTTTACTGTGTCATGCTGTATGTGAATGTGTAATCACATGACTAGTTTCAGGCACCTGGAAGGATTACATCACCCTTTAAGGATTGTTTAACCCTGAATCTACTATATAGGCTCAACCTTTTTTTTTGGATCAACACTGCTTTTAACTTAAGGAACCTTCACTGGGAACATTTGGCTGCACAATTTTAGAAGAATATATAGTAGACCAGAGGTGACCATTTTCATCTTCCTTGGTTTACTTCTAGTTATTATTTGTTTAATGCACTAACTCATACCCTCTTATTGTTTTTAGAGAAGTGCTACTGGACATGTGATTGTACTGGAGGCTTCATTTGTATTTTTGTATTTCTTTTCCTTGCCCAGTGGCTATACTTTGTAAGTAAGTTAATGGACTTTGTTTGGTAATATATCTGCAGTGTATTTGTTAGTAGCATATGTGTCTAATTTTCTATTTTCTTTATTTTCACAGCAATTGATCTCTGGTCTTTATTGCATATTGTGGATATGTATGATTGCCTATATTTGTATATATCAGCCTATATGTCCTATATGTATTAGACCTCTGAGGAAGGCCTGCCTAGGCCAAAACGCGTTAGGTCTACTTCATTAGCCCTTGTATGTGTTTATATATATGTTTGTTTATGAGGTATGAATGGGCCCTTCTTTGCAATTTTAATTTGTGTGTAATAAATACATGTATATTTTTGTATGATTTTTAGAGTTGGCCCTCTTTGATCCTTAACTAACCTTTTTGGGTTCTGAATTCTAAGTTTTAGGTTCAGTTTTTTTCCCTTTTCCCTTTCTGTCCTTACAGATATCTACAAGGCCACCCCCTGCCCCCATCAAAACCTCACTCAACTACCCTCATTTGGAAAAAGTGAAGAACAGCAGGAGGGTCTTACTGGCAACAGGAAAAGTCTCCAACCACGTCTCCACCCAAACCACAAGACGCACCCCAGAAGACCGCGCCTCCCTCCAAAGCGGTCTATACCTACTAAAAGTCTCAGCGGAGACAGGGAGATTGGTGGTGACCACAGAATGATGGCAGGCCTGTAGATGAAGCCAAAGTTTGTGGGGGCTGTCCTAATAGACCTGACATGAAAGGCCCAGGCAATCGACTAAAATAAATGAACTCAATAAACCACCCCTTGACACAGCAATTAAAGAACTACCCCCGACGAGGAAACCTGCATACCTTCAGAACTGCCTACCCTGGTACGTCTCCCACAGACCACTCTGCTCGAGTGGCCAAAACCTACTGGTGGTCCCAGGCCCAAAGAGTGTCCCCCTCTGTCCTCAACCTGGGCCTTTGCAGCTCTGGCTTGGTGGAACCCTCTTCCAGGAGAGGTCAGGGCCCTGCAGGATTTAGTGCAATTCTGCAGGGCCTGCAAAACTGAGTTGGTTGAGGGCACTATGGGGGTCTCAACCAGTAAGACCTAACATTGGCCTCCCACATTTCCCCCCCACACACACCACTCCTTCAGTAGTTAGAGATCTTCCTTTCGTATTGGGTTTATGGCATCTTGATTTTATATAACGGATTATATTTTATCGTACGTATTTTAATGTATCTTGTTGATGACTGAATTATTTGACATTGGAAATTTTAATTCTATATTTATAAACTGACGTTACCCGCTCGGAGCCAGTCTTCGGGAGAGGGGGCTATAAATTAAATAAATGATAATAATAATAATAATAATAATCTCAAGGGCCGTTCTGATCAAGTTTGCTTCCTTTGTCAAACTCTGGAGATGCAAATTAGTTCGGATCTCTGGAGGCTGGAAAGCAGGGACCCCCACAGAGCAAAAGGGCCTCCAAGCATGAATAAGCAAGCAGCAAACTTGCACTGCGACAGCATAGTCTCCCCTTTGGAAAAGCAATTTACTACTTCCTCAAACTGCTAACCAGAACACTGGAAATTGCACCTGTGCAAAGGAAAGGTTTGAATCACGTGAGGCCAGAAGAGGGATGAGGCTGGGCAGGAGGAACACCGTCACATGGAGACCAGGCCCAGCCCGAAGGCTCATGCGTCAGCAGTGCCCTCGCAGAGACACCAGAAGACCTTCCAGCCTGCAGGGGAAGCCTGGACTGACTACAGCAGCCACTGCTAATCCTCCCTTGTGGCCAGGTATCACAAGCCAGCCCCCAAAGCAAGGACACAGGCTTGGATCCTGCCTAGATTTGCACAGGTGCCAAGGGGTATGATTTTTTGCCAACCCTCCCCCCCAAGAGACTTCCAATTCTCCCACAAGTTAATCGGGGGGGGGGGTCCCCTGCCCTGCAGGACCAGCATTTCAGGGGGAGGGGAATTGGCACACAACCTTAAAATCATTTGTAACAGTCTTATTATTTGCCAGTGTGCAGGCAGATTTTTTAAAAGAAATCTTGACAGCAAGCTCAGCTGTGCTTCCTTGAGCTCCAGCTTAACTCTATACACTTGCCACATACAAGAAATGGCTTGCTGGATGTTAAAAGAGTGAGTAAGCAAAGCGTTGAGCTGCGGTGGCTCAAGTGGTTAAGACGCTGAACTGCAGGCTGTGGAAGGTCGGTAGTTCAGCAGTTCGAGACCCGGGTGCCGCATGACGGAGTGAGCTCCCATCTCTAGTTCCTGCTCCTGCCAACCTAGCAGTTCGAAAGCAAGAAATTGCAAGTAGATAAATAGGTACCACTTCGGTGGGAAGGTAACAGCGTTCCGTGTGCCGTGGTGTTTAGTCATGCCGGCCACGTGAGCACGGAAACGTCTTCGGACAGCGCTGGCTCTTCGGCTTGGAAACAGAGATGAGTACCGCAACCCTAGAGTCAGATTCAACTGGCTTTCGAGCAAGGGAACCTTTTTAAGCAAAGCGCTATGATTGAAAACTTTTGCTGAAAATGTACAGTTATACACAGAGAATTGGGTTTTTTTTCCTAATTACAAATACACAGAGAATTGGAAAAGATGGAAATCTACTCTGCAAAACAAACTATTAATTGATAAAGGTATGTTCCGGTCACTAGAAAAACAAGGTAGAGGGGAATGCTCCCATTTAAAAAGGCGTTGGAAAGGTAAAGAAGGAAGGAGGCCAGAAGAGAGACATGTGGGCACACATTTGTTAACATGCAGAAAACAGAGATATGACCAGATCTCACCCACCAGAAAGCAGCCCTGCCTCACTCTCCCACTCCCACTGCCCTTTTTGATCAGCTGCTATTTTCCCAAGAGGGACGTGTTCAGAAACACGATCCATCACGGCTGAGACAACCCGAAAGCCAAGAACTGCCAGGCCCTTCAATAATGCCAGCAAGATCCCAAACTCCTTCTGAAGGATTCCACTAACAGCCAGACTAGCTGAGCAGGTACCTGTGTGGTCCAGCATTTTCAGGTGGATGGCCCCATTTAAAATTATGATGTAATTCCTCACCAAAATAATTAGCTGGCTATTCTGAAGCCACTCAAGGAGCGGTAAGCTGAGCAATTCTGAATTAGCATTTGCTGTCAGCAGAAGGGATTTGTGGCTTTAAAACCAAGATGTACAGGAGCAAAGGCCAGTAATAATCAAGGCAGTACTGAAATACCCAGCACCCCCCTCCCAAGAGTACTGTGTTAATCCTCAAATCTTTGTATACTCTGCCATAAGACCTCTCGCTAACTGACATTATCCTCTTAACGAAGGACATCAAGTACTGAAAGCCCCTCTGGCCTGTAACAAGACTTTAGCCAGTAACCAATTCTCCGGTTCTGACATCCTCTACCAGGTGCCCAGCGCTGGGAGAGCTCCATTCTTGCAGTCATCTTTCTCTACAGTCCTGTGGACAAGCATACCTTTATGCTCAAAGCAATATCTTCCTTTTCCGCACCAGAAAAAGAAAGGAAAAATCCATTTTCCTTCCCACATTTTCTTTGGAAGATGTTGCTTTTTCCTGCCCTCCCTTTCTCGATTATTTTTTGTTGTGTTTTATCTGGCAAGTAAGAGGTATGATTTTAGGCTCGTCGTTTCCAAGACAAAGGAGCAAGACAACTGCTGGAAGAAGGCTCTCCTGTCATGGCGGCACGAGGGGGCCTTCAGCTCATGTGGTCCCTCAGTAAGACTGGACAGGCTGACAGAGGCCTCCAAAGGACACGTAACATCGAAGTAAGACTTGCACCAAGATTCCACAGCGTGACCCATTCTATACTTACATTTTGAGAAGCGAGATTATGTAAGCAGCTATCCTTTATAGCAAGTCTTCACAATCCACTCTTAACAAAGATGATACCAGCAAAGCAGTTACAATTTATCCAAGCATTAGCCAAGGCAATATTACTTTCAATCATTGACATTCTGTCTCCTACACAGCTCCTGTCAGCCTAGCAGCTCGAAAGCAAGAAACTGCAAGTAGATAAATAGGTACCACGTCGGTGGGAAGGTAACAGCACTCCATACCCCTCGGCGTCTAATCATGCCGGCCACATGACTACGGAAACGTCTTCGGACAGTGCTGGCTCTTTGGCTAGGAAATGGAGATGAGCACCGCCCCCTAGAGTCGGATTCGGCTGGCTTTCGAGCAAGGGAAACCTTTACCTTTACTCCTACACATATATGAAACAGGACTTCCAGATTTATCCCTGAGGCATGAAGTCTACCTTGCCACCGCTGCCCTCCCTCTTCTCCAGTATTAGAATAGTCCGGTGGCAAAGACAATCGGGGCAGGGATGGGCCAGATCAGTCTCTTTTGCCCAAAGTGGGCAAAGCAGGCGGGGGGGGGGGGGGGGGGAGGCTTCAAGAAGGAATTATTTGGTTTGTTCTAGTGCCCTCATCAGCACCAAAATCCACAGGTCATCCATGGCAGAGATGGAGTCGGGACACCGCAAACAGCCAAAGAACAGACTACAGCTCCTGTCGCTCTAGACAGCATTTTAGCCCAACAGCGACCTTGAAAATTCAAGCCATACAAGTATCTAAATATCACACTTCTCTACAGACTATTTTATAGGCAAGCACATGAGGAAGAAGAATCAACGTGTCTTGAAAGCATATCTCCACCTCTGTATTCAGAAGCCTCAGGGCAACGTCAGAGTTGGTCCCAACGCGAGCCCCGGAGGCAAACCTCAAGGGAAACGGCTCATACATGCAGGGGCCATGAAACCATGCAAGATCATAGTTTCCCTTCTGTGAAAAGAAAGCCTGCACATTTCGCCAGAATTATCCTTAGTAACTGACACACACCTCCCCGCATAGCCCCATCAAAATCACTTCTGCCAAGAAGAATCTCACAGAACAGGGTTCCTGCTTAGGGGATTCAGCTACGGGGCCTGAAGATTTGTTTCTTAATAGGCTAGCTCTTTTGTACCCAAAGGTTACTTTTGACTTGGCGGTCCTACTGAAAGCCAAGTATCTCATCACTCCCGCATTCACACTTTCATACAATCTGATATCAGCTAATGTAAATCTCCATACAAACCGCAAGAAGCTACTAAAATAATCTATACAGCCTTTTTAACCGAAATTAGATTCTAGTTTGTTCATCACAAGTGTATTACCTTAACCTTTTCTAAAAAAAAAAAAAAAAAGTACTTGGCTTAGCAGAAGTTTTTAAAAGCTCTGTATCGTAACAGAAGTGTTACGCTTTAGCAACTAAAGAGTCACTTTACACATCCAAGAGCCCTAAAAGGAAAGTGGCATTGAAGCGTGAAAATTCTGACAGTCAAACATCAGCCCTCACCAGATTTTTAAGTACTTTGTTCAAAAGACATTACCGTTAATGTTGTCACAGTAGTAAAAGTGTTCATCGTTCAGAGAAGGACACACTGAGACCAAATCCTGCAGGCCCGCACCAGTTACAGTGAGACAACCAGAGAGATTGAGGTGCTCTAGATGAGGAAGCCCTCCTCCCCGAGCCAACATCCTGGGAGCAGAAAACAAACACACGTGAAGGCACCCTCCTCCGGAAACGTCTGCTCCATCTGCAAGGCCGTCTCCTGCCTGCCTGCCTGCCGGGGAGTGGAATGCCCGGCAGCTGCCCTCAACATCCCAACTTCTCAGGGCCTTGCGAGACTGCATTGGGTTCTTTGACTCTGAACAGGAAACTTTCTAGCCGCGCGTATCCCGTGGGCTCTCTCACCCCCAACACCCACCACTGATGCTACTGCCGATGGCAAGCAGGAGAAGAGGGCAGAGAGGAAGAGCAGGCAGGGGTGGGTGGGAGCCAGGAACGGTCCTGAGGGCAAGCTTGTCCAGTGCCCCAGTGCAGCATCTGTACAATCAGTGGGGTCCAGAACTGGCACAATGGCCAGCTGGCCAGCCTGATACGCTCACCAGGTCGGGGCCAGTGGCTTAAGGGCAGGGTAAGAGGGCATTACAGGAATAGCAGTATGAATCTGAGCTTTGGCGTTCTTAAGAGGAAGCCCGGTGTTTGTAGACTCCCACCAGGGTTCCAGAGGGGCTACGTACCTGAGACCACGGTCTGTTATCTGATAACACCCTGACAGACTGAGGAACTGCAGAATCCGCGCCATCTCTTGGTCTGGCTTTGCACTCCCCGAGTATCCAAAGTCCTTCTCCTCTGCCTGCCTACTAGTCCTTGGTGCCCGTTTAGACAGCACAGAGGATGCCGGGAGGGCCTGAAGAGTTCTTAGCGCTGTCCCTGCACAACAGAAAGTGTGACCGCAGTAGGTCAAGGCAGCAGAAGTGCAGTGCTGCCGCCAGCAGATGCTAGTCCTTAGTCCAAAAATGTCTTTGCCGCAACACGAGGCAGAACAGGTGAAGCTGGACGCCGGCTCCACAACACAGACGTTCTCAATGTTTCTGTGCTTCCACTCTGCAGCGTCTTCAATATCGGCCAGATCTTCGGCATCTAACATCCAGATGAAGGCAGAGTTAAAGCCTCCTGCTCTGACAGTTGCGCTCCAATGGCTTTCGTTCCCTTCTCCCTTGATCACATTCTCATTTGTGATATCCTGCAAGCCGCGGTCCTTTTTACTGGCCTGCAAGGTGATGTCTTTGCTTTTCAAGATAGTTTTCCCACTCCTGTTCCGACAGCTCTTCTGAGACGCTGCTTTGTAGGACGACAGAATCCCCAGGGCTCGGGAGATCTTCTCCATGGCCACGTCAGTTATCCTTTCGCACCCAGACAGATCAAGATGCCGGAGAGTCTGACAACAACCAACCGAAGACCAACTGAAAATAAAATATTAAGTGTCTGTTAAGTGACAGGTGACCACCCCAAACAGCAGAGAAACAAAGTATCAATATTCAAATCCATCCTTCAACCCCCAAACATAATTGTTTTATCGGTGCTGAAACACCACTGCTAAGGAAACAGGAACCACACCCCTCATGCCTGGACATGACTCACCACATGTGAGTACCGGTTTCATCAGGGACAACTGTGCAACTGGCAAAAAAACATGTTATCAGGTTACAAGGAGGGAATGTGTAGAGGAGTCGTATCCCCCCTTGGAATGCAATACTGTGCCGGGAATCAGGGACTGCGATCCACAGATCACCCCAGCCTTCTTGACACCAGCCTCCCTGAAGCCCTGCACTGTCGGCATGTACACGCAGCTGCGTAGGGCAAGAGTGACAACCACACAATGGCAACTCCTGGCACTGTGGGTGCGTTCAGACGGGGGCTTTCTGCCGGCATAAACTGCACCAGTTGGAACCGGTGCAGTTTATGCTGGCAGAAACGCAATCACACTTACCTCCATTTTGCGGATCCCTTCGGTGTACGCCTGGTCACACGCTGCGGGCGTCGGCGTGGGTTTTTTTGGCGTGTTTAAAAAAAACAAACACAGTTTGAGCATGCGCAGAGGCAGCCATTCACAGAATGGCGATCTTTGCGCATGCTCAACCCCCCCCCATTACATTTAAACTTTAAAGGTAAGGACTTACCTTTAAAGTTTAAAGCCCAAACTGGCCTTCCTTAAGTCCCGGACTCCTCCGGGAAGTTAAACTAGGGGCTTTTTTTTTTTTTTTAAACAAACGCTCAGGGCGAAGCTTCGCCCGAGCACATATCGCTTAGAGTTTAAAAAAAATGGCGGGGGGGAAACGGAAGCCTCAGGCTTCCGATGGAAATGGCTAGGCACCGGTGGAGAGCGATCAGACGCCGGTGTGCATCAGAAGCAACCATTGCACTCAGGATACCACCACTTGGGACCTAGTGGCAGAGTGCAACGGTGTAAAGGGCTTTACAGCGGTTAGGGACAGGAGGCAGATGTGCCCCGTCTGAATGCCGGTGAGTACGACGGTTGGAACCGGCACCCTAACCGATGTAAAGCCCCCGTCTGAACGCACCCTGTGTGTTGCCATCATGTTTTAAATCACTGCAAGCCAAATGAAACAAACAAACCAAAAAAAGCACAGCCCGGAACAGGGCAAGGGGGACGTCGTGCGGGGCGCACAGCATACCGTCCTTCTTGTCCACATTACGGGAAGGAGGGCCAACTCTCGGCCACTTCTCCACTCCGAGCACTCAGATGTCGTGCGCAGCAGGCGTCCGCTGAAAAGGGGACTGTTCAGCATACGGTCAGGAAACACAACTCCCGTAGAGAACAGGACAGATCACAGAATCAGCATTCTTATTTGAGGTGTGGGGGAGGGAGGAGTTTTGAATCTGCACGGAGCCCTTTGGTCTCGTAAGGACACAACCGTATTACGCACAGCTGCTTTCAAGGGATGTCCTACGGGGAACTGCATGATTAAAAGTCATGGTCAAAAGTTTCCCCGTGCCATAATTCCCTGGATAACTTTTGTTGCTGTTGTTCAAGCTGCATCAGAGAAAGCAGGCTATAGCTGGCGGCTATAGCTGTCTGTGGCAGCGAGGCCCCCATTTTGGAGAGAGGCTGCTCACAGTTCATTTATCTTGCATCACCGGCTGCACCAGGATCGCAGACCCAATCTTTTCCTTATGTCCACGTGGACTGAGTGTCAGGCTCCTTAGTCAGGTCAAAACACACACAAGGCTTCTTAAGAAGTGTTTTATTGATAGTCCATTACTAAAGAACGAGTATACAGCTTGTGTCAGGAATGACTTGAAATATGATGGCCACTGACTTATAGTGTAATCAAACTCCCCCCCCCCCCCAGGAGCCCAAGCCAATGAGTACATTTTGCACGCACGGGCAACAGAAGCGGGCAAGCGGCTAAGCGCCTAAGCCGTTAAGTTTCCCAGGCAAGCTACTGTGCAGCTGGGGCACGATAACAAGGTCAGGCTCAGAGATAGCAGACAGAAGCTAGACAGGGATGAGCTGGGAACGAGGCGGCGGCAGTGCATCCCTCCACATTCCAGTTCTACGACAGGGCTACCTGACAACTGAGTCACTGGAGCGTTCGTCAGAAGCTATGGGTGAGGTCTGCGGGCCTTGCCCTGCAAGAGGAGGCTTCAAAGATCTCTCATGACGGATACCTGTCCCTATGCAGCTCTTAACGGCCCTCACAAATAATGGTCTCTCCACCGTTTCTGAATCTGAGGTTTAGCACTCATGTCAGTTACCAGAAGGATGCAGCTCTCAACCCCTCAGTGGCTGCTATGCTGCTACGTAATCCCAGGGAAGTTGCAATACCCACATGATTACAGCAAATGGCACATTTAGCATGTCCTCTACACCCTCGTATCGCCGGCCTATTTCACAGTCACTGAAATTTGTGATGAGGAAGACTCTTAAAAATTACCAGAGTGGTATGAGAGCAACCATGCCTCTTAGATGCCATTTCAGCCATTACACTGCCATTTCTCCTTATCCCCAGATGAAGAGTCCACTTTTCAGAGAACCCGGCCATTAACCAAGCTGCGTGCCAAAATCCTAATTAACCTTCTACTGATTCTACTCCTAGCTGAGTGAGAAATACAAGCAAAAGGTTACCGACCTTTCAAATGCAGAGTCAGAAATATCAGTTTGAGTGAGATCGAGATGTTCCAAGTTGGGACACAGTTCTAAGATCTGTCTGACCTAGGATTGTGTAAACAAAGAAAAGAGGAAAAGGAGAATCACTCAAGGAGGTTGCGTCAGAGAAGGGACAACAGCTTCACACAAGCTGAAGCGGCACCGAATATTATTCGTCAGACTGCAGATTCACTCGTTCCATATACTGTACCATTTTGTTAGATACAGCTGAGCTGTACGCCAACACTACCGTCTTCACGGAGGAGCCAACCCGCGGGAGAACATTATGAATCACACCGTGCAGCACAGCCTTCTCCTTCTGAATAATGTTGATGGCCAAGGATTCCTCTGCATTTTCTTCTGCAAAAGAAACAGAAGATAGATTTTAATACATTGCAAAGATATGCACTTGCGGGAGCAGTCAGTCTACCTTGCTATATCTGTGTAGGGTTGCCAAGTCCTACCTTGGCTGCAGCGGGGGGAGTCCTGCTCCTCTCTGGGAGCTCCTCTGCACGCACGCTGCAGTGACATCACCCGGAAGTGACATCATCGCGTCGGGGATGTTGGGGGTAGGACCACTATCATTTGAGAGAAAACCATAGAGTTTTCCCTAGAATGATAGCGCATCCCCCCACAACGTTCCCAACTCACTGGGCATGTCTCTGCAATCCCGGCACTTTGGGGGTGGGGTTCCCCCCCCCCCCGGCTGCCTGATCTGGGGCGGCAGGTAATGGACCCATCGAGCGGGGGTTTCCCCGCCCCCCCGGGGGACCTGGCAACCCTATACCTGTGACAACAGACGGCCAGCTGTAATCGCTACCCTAAAGGTTCCAGTATATTTACAAAATTTATATTTATATTTCCCATTCTGGTTGAACGTACTACGCTCCAGAGGTGGTATTTCTACCTCTATGTGTTGCCAACAGACAAGCATCTACCATATATTGTAGGGGTGGCTCAGATACTGGATTCACTGTGGATGACAAAAGTCCCTGTGTTGTAAATGAGCTATGAGGCCCATATCACCTTAGAAAAACACGTCCGTATGTGTCACTTCCGCCACAAAATCAACCCAAATGGTCGGGGTGGGGGGGGGGGTTTATGGAGAAGGATCACTGGGAACCATACAGTGTTTGGAGACAGTCTGGTGGATATTGCCAGAGACCAGACCCATATATTTTCATATCCTGAGTGTGAAGCAGTAAAGTGCACTTATGGAGGACTCAAGGTGGCTGGACAGGGTTCTTTTGGAGCAGACTGCACCCTGCCACCTCCGGTGCAACTGGGAAGGAGAGCATTAAAAGCAGCCTCCTACTTGTGTGTGTGCCTGGCATCAGCTGGAAGCCTTCATCGGTATGCGCAGACCCATCCGCTCTGCCCAAGGGGAGAGAGAGAGGTCAATGCCAGGGTAACTTTGATCCAAGTTTAAATTAGGCACACCTATCTCTGTTTTTTTTATTTTCAGAGAAACTGTACACCAGTTTTGTAGCTGTAGTCTTATACTGTGTGCTGGGTAATTCTTTTTAGTAGAGAACAAAGCTAAGGAATTAAGACTGCATTAGTTTTCCTACCCAGACTATCATACCGTTTTCTCTTGGCATTACCAATTTCTCCTGGTTTGGTGTTCCCTCATCTCTATGTCTAAAGCTAATGGCCACAGTCCCTGAACAGACCGAAGTAGTAACAGAAAATACCACATGCAAGACTATCTTAGTAGTTTTATTATAGATTTGATTGTATATTTACCTGAGATTCTTTCACAGTAATGTAAATTTATTTTATACTGTTTTGTAAGGTATACATAATTGTTCAAAAGACTTGTGTTGAAACGGCAGAACATTCCGGAAATCACCGTCTTCACTTGTATTTGATATGTTCTGCAAATATTGTACACTCTTTTGTATGAAATCTTTTTGATTAATATTTCAAATTTATTAGTGCTAACTCCTGCACAGGTTTTTTGTTACTACTTCGGTCTGTTCCCTCATCTCTAAACAAGTGTTTGAGGTGAGTAAATGGAGGTGAGAACAATATCAAATCAGCAGCCAGTACTCTGAAGAGGGCTGGGGGCGGGGAATGAACGTAATGCTGAAGCTTCAAAAGTCTATACAACCCTAGGGGGAGAAATTTTTTCTTAATCCAACAAACAAGTGCATAAGTCTCAGAAAAGGCTAACGGATGACTTCACTCTAGCACCTCTCAGCGGATCAGGATAAGACAAATCAAAATAGATGAGGTGGGATTTATCCTTTCTTACGAGCCCCAATAAAGAACATTATGTGCTAAACTGCAGTCTAGGTGCTGTAAGAGGACACAAACCTTCGCCTGAGCAGGAGAGGGAGAACGAAGGAAATTTTTCTCCTCTCCTTGCCGGTTCAAAGGCCAAGGCATGAGCTCGATGGGAGCAGCTAAAGCCATTCTGGCCTCTGGATCACAGCCTGGGCCCTACAACAGCCAGCCCAATGATTGAGGACCCACCCAGAATGTTCTCAGGTTTAAATTAGTGGTTTTGGAAATTTCAGTATGTATTTACTTCATCTCCACCCTAACCCCTCTTCCCACTGGAGACCCAAAACAGCCTG
>NW_015167098.1:39144-66211 GCF_001447785.1 Gekko japonicus | reverse complement strand
TTATCTGCACAACAGCCACCCTGTAAAGTGGGTGAAGCCGGAAGTGTGTGGCTGCCCCAAGGACTGATGATTTGCACCTGAGCCTCCCTGAACGAAGTCCGATACTAACTACAACACCAGCTGTAATAGTTAGGCAGCCTGCCCAAATAAATACTAATGACTGGAAATGAATAGCATGCCCATCAAAATCTGGCCTTAAGCCCGAGACAGAAATAGAACTGCTTCTTCAACAAAGGAAGAGATTGTGTTGCAGGAGCACCGTATGTGTACTCAACCACATTATGTGTTGATTTCTCAAAGAGATAAAAGAGTGGATTGCCCAACCACAGGTGACATCGCTGAGAATGCTATCAGCCACTGTAATACCTGGCCACTGTCCTCTGTCCCCGTGCAAATCTCAAACCATCCCCCCACCACCACCAAGCACCATTGCTTTATTCTACCTGAGGTCGTATCCAGCTTGGAGAAGTGCCTCTGGAGACAAAGCCATACAGAGCAGAATTTATATCCACAGGTTGGCTTACCCGATTCGTCTATATCAGCATCTTCATCCCATTCCTGAAAAGCATGGCTTTCATCTTTCCTGGTTTTCAGCCAGTCTTCATCAGGTTCTGTATCTAGGTCACCCGGCTGGCCACTGCACCAGTCCCCTAATCAACCAATAAAAACGAAGCATACTTGCTGTTTATTATGCAAACTGTAGCATTAACAACACCCAAGTACAGAAAGAGGCTCCTCAGACAGCAAAGTGGCAGGCAGCAGCAGAGCAACAGAGGTACAGGAAGCAGTGAGTCCTAAATAGGGAGCATTCATATAGAACGTGTGTCTGCCTCTCATGGTCTATAAACCTCAGGGCCTGGCATGGCATGGCCTGCCTGAAGAACAGCACTGCAACTACCATTCCTGACTAGAGATATTTCCAGTAGGAAAGTCTTCTGCTGCTTCATCTGACTGCACCCAAACAGGCTATACTCCCAGCAGCCTAAGTAGCTCAGCTTCCTTCAGGAATTTTAACTGATGAACTTCTCAGGCAGAAGACTGAGAACAAGAACATGGCTACACTTCAAGATGCAAGCAAAAGACTTCCAATTCCAGGACAAAAAAAAAAAAATTGAGCCCCCCCCCCGCCCCCCCCCCCGGTAGGGGATTTTTTATTGCATTTTCTATAAACTACAAGAAAAAGGGGGGGAAGTACTATAAACTACGGGAGAAAGTAAATAAAAACTACTAAAAACCAAAGAGTTGAATGCTTATTAACAATTCATATTAAAAATCGATGAGTGTTCATAGAGTATTCCACTTATACTATCAGCTGATCTGACTATACAAAGAGTAATACCAAGACATAGTTATTAATCGCCAGCGCAAATTTCAGAAAACATCAGCATCTTATTTTTTAACTCTCTTATTTCACCCTTTATAGCCATATTTCGGTGTAAACTCCCCCCCCCCTTATTAAAACCCAGTCCTCCCCAGTAGGTGTGATTACTATATTGTCCTCTCTTCCTTAATTTCAATCTTTATCTTCTTAGTTTTCTTCTCTATATTATTGCAGCAGTATTGGTCCCGTCTTTAAGAGAGAGTTCAGTTTTTTCCGTTATCCTTTTTATTGCTTAAATGCTTGTAGTCTAAAATTCTTCTGGAGAATCTATTCACATTCTCACCGGGCAGATTATTTTGCTTGGCTCAAATCCCCGCTTTAGAAACCACTTTTAATCTGGATCTGGCCCCAAACAAGCTTACATTAGGCTCTCCCCTTTATTTAATTCCGGGACAAAAAATGTTAACTGTCAGTGCGACAGAACTGCGTCCCAGGCTTCATTTGCCCACATTAAGCAGTTTTTCAGGAGTGGATACAGTGTGGACTTGTATTTAAAATGAAGCCAGTTTAAAATCAGTCATTTAAATAACCAAGAAAAGAGATAACTCAGTCATTGACATGTAAGTTTTCCATTCTGTAAATCACACATTTCTTAAACAATAGCACATCGAATTGTTTGCTAATACCAATTAACCATACTGGCAACAAACTTTATACCAAGAAGCAAAATGCAAATGGTTGGTCATGACTACACACTGTAATTTTGTTGCATAAATAACTGATTTACCTTTGTATAAAAGATCCCTGTTCAAAAGCGAAGACATAAAACAAAATCACTTACTTGAAAGACATGAGCCACAATCCAGCAGAGTCAGACGCGTGCTGGATTGCGAGCTGCACGCCCAGCATATTACAGCAGCCAGGCTAGCAAGTCGTCCTCTCTGATGTAAACTAAGTGCCCATATACTCGGGTCATTGTTTATCATTCATAGCACTACATGACAAAATACTGTCACCACGGCTGCTTCTCTTGCAAAAAGGCATGGTGAATCCTGTTCTTTAAAAATCTGAGAATTTCCATCCTTCACTTACCTCTGGTCCAATGGACAGGATACAAGTGTTTCCAGAGAGATCCTGTTTTAGCCAACTGAGACCATTTGGTGTTGACTTGACTACATCGGCACAGTTCTCGTGGGTTAAGGTAACTAAAAATTGTCAGCATTACCTCAGAAGGAAGGTGAATAATACTGGTGATTTGCCCTGTTTCTTCAGTTTCTGGGGGAAGGAAAATAATATAAATGTCTTATGAATACATTCAAGCATTCCAACACAGCTGGGGCAGAGTAGCCAAGCCACCAGCCGACACTTTTCAAAACCACCACTGTGCCACATGTCACTCAGGGTCAAGGTACCAGCTCCTAACTTTCACTTTGAGAAGACAAGAATAAAAGCAATCATAATCTTTGGATGCTGGTTTGGAGAAACAATAACCAACCAAATCAGCACAACAGTATTAAATTCAGTGACATTAATTCAGTGGTGATTGTGGCCTGATCATCTGGTTAACATTAGGCCCCGTGGTCTTTACCCTTCGAAAATCTGGTATCCACCTTAAGTGGTACATGAGACAAACAGAGACAAACCAGGAAACCCTATGATATCATTATACTGTTGAACCACGGGGATATACTCCCGTGAGTATATCCCATGTTTTTAACCCACAGGACTTTATTTTCATGAGCAGATTCATTACTACTAACTCTGTTTGCATTCTGGGATTTCTTTCTGCTGGGATGTGTGTGCTTGATGTTGAACAAGAAGACGTGTCACCAGCATTTTAGCAGGGCTTTGGTACCCAGAAAGCATCCATGACAGTGCTCTTTGCTCCCGAAATTCTTCTCATTCCTTTTTACCCTTTGCAATCTTCCTTTTTACCCTTTGCAATCTGTCTCCTTTCACAGCCTTTTATGTTACCTTCTGATGTTTTCATTTCCTTCTTGCTTGCGCTTTCTCCTTCTTCCACTTTTTTACACCCTAACACAATTCTGTACCCCAATCTTTGCTTTTTTTATTTTAATACCACCCAGCCTGGAATCGATGCATGAGTCAACTTCCTCTGGGTATGATTCCGGGACAAATATTCAATGACCTTTCATACATTTATCCTGTCCATCATAACGTTCTCATTCGTTTTCTTTCTGCCTAATACTGATTTATAAATCTACCATATCCCGTTTAGGGAAAATGACAAAGAAGAGTCACAATCACGTATGTGTAGCCCTGGCAGATGAACTGATAGGGGTCACGGTGGTTAGACCAAGGGAAGAGAAAGGAGGCAAAGAACTGCTGTGGAGAGAACTCCACAACATAAGCAGGTATGCAGAGGACTAGAAAACTGAATGGTGAGTAGTCAGGCCAGGCTGTGTCAGCCACAGGTAAGTCAATGTGGGCAAAAGGGTTTTGGGGGTGGGGGAGGTTGGGTTGACGTGATCCCTGAACCTGCCTGAACTAAAAAAGAATTATCGCCACTGCGGAGAGATCTCACCGCCTTTCTGAGAGGTAGAAACCATGACCCCCTCGTTAGGTACGCATGGGCACGAACATTAGGCCTTTCCTATAACAGGAACACGCGTGACAGCTGAACAGGTAGGGCTGTTGAGCCTACTTGAGGGTTACACCCCTTGGGATGAAGACCCCTCCAGGAGGCCATGGCTTCCAAGTCTGCTGCACGAGTGCCTTCCTCTATCCCCACTCCAAGAAGGACCCACCCAACCTTCAATGCCTTCTAGAAGAAGAATAGATTGGATTTATACCTCGCCCTTCACTACCCAAAGGTGTCTCAGAGCGGCTTACAAACTCCTTTCCCTTCCCCTCCCCACAACAGACACCCTCTGAGGTGGGTGGGGCTGAGAGAACTCTGACACAAACTGCTCTTTTTCAAGGACAGCTGTGCCAGACCTTGTGACTGACCCAAGGTCACATCAGCAGGTGCAAGTGGAAGAGTGGGGACTCAAACCCGGTTCTTCCAGATTAGAGTCCGCACACTTAACCACTACACCAAACTGGCTCTAAAGCACTTCTCAACCCTAACACATGGAATTCACTGCCACAGGAGGTGGTGGTGGCTACAAGCATGGACAGCTTCAAGAGGGAACTAGATAAACATATGGAGCAGAGGTCCATCAGTGGCTATTAGCCACAAGATATAGATAGGGTTAGGGTTAACCCCTAACTCACAGGCTGGGGCAGGTGATGCTCTGTATTCTTAGTGCTTGGGGGGGAGCAACAGTGGGAGGGCTTCTAGTGTCCTGGCCCCACTGCTGGACCTCCTGATGGCACCTGGTAGTTTTGGACTGGATGGGCCATTGGCCTGATCCAACATTGGCTTCTCTTACGTTCTTACGTTCTAAACGTGTTTATTCTGAAATCCTGCTCCTTTCAAGATAGCTCGTCCCAAGCAAGCCGTTCTTCTTTTTAAAAAGCTTTATTATTTTTTAAACCAAGCATGCCATTCTTGAAGGGCAACCTAAGAGTGGCGCCCACGCTACATGCATTAACAACAACCCAGAAATTTTCCTGGCAGACTAATTAACTTATCTGCCATAATTCGAAAGGAGGTATTCTCACCACTCCACCTAGAATCCACCTGGTGTCCAGGAGGGTGGGGAAAGCAGCCAAGCCAGGCCACCCACGGGCAAGGAAGGAGTGGCTACATCCTTGTGGGACTCTTCAGGAATACTGAAAATCATCAGTTTGTAAAATTAAAGAACTCCAAAAACAGCCTGCGGACGACTCAGCATGCTAAGAAGCAGGGAATGCTCAAGGTCCTTGATGGACAGTTTGAGGGAGAAGAAAACAGAAGATCAGGAGAAAATCGTACAAGCTAGCTTTTACAGCGTATGAATGGCATTTACCAAGTCGGGGGAATCACAGAAGGAAACAACCAGCCACGTCTCCTTGCCTTTTCCCCTTCCTAAGGCACTCAAAGCTTTTAGGGGCTTAAGTGAGTCAATTTCTCCAACCTTAGGAAAGGTTGCATTCAGAAAACCTTGGCCTGTCCGTGATGAGAAAAAACCAGTGCAGTCCCTCAGGCATATTCACTCATCTCCTCCTCCTCATATAAGTTATGGTGTTAAAACGACTTTTTGGTCTGGCAGATACTGCAGGTGAGTATGCCAGGTGAATCATATGGAACTACTGCTCGCTTCTTGCCTACAAACAAGATTCTAAGTGAAGAATCAACATCTGCTGATGATCCCTGGCCCCAGGGATATCCAACTTACCTCAACTAGGGTCAGGGCTTTTTCGGTCCTGGCCCCTGCCTGGTGGAATGAGCTCCCGCCAGAAATTAGGGCCCTGCGAGTTTCTACAGTTCCGCAGGGACTGCAAGACGAAGCTCTTCCGCCAAGCCTTCAGCTGAGGCAGCAGGTACCCAACTCAATCTGGCCTCCCCCTTCCTTCCCCCATGAGTTGCTCTTATGTGTCTGCTGATGTATAATTTATTTTAAAGTATTAGTGTTTTACTTATTTTATTGTACTTATTGTGTGTATTTTGTTGTTCTGTTCTTATGATGTAAATCTGCATTTAGCACATTATTATAGGTTGAAACCCACCCGGAGCCTGCTTCGCGGGGAGGGCGGGACATAAAATGAAGGAAATAAATAAATAACATTAAACTGTACTTTAGAGCAGCAGTTCCCAACATTTCTGGACCCACAGGTCCAAATCTACTTTGGGGACCTATCCAGGGATGGGCCAAGGCTTTTGGGCACCCTAGGCAAACCTTGGCACCCATCTAGGTCAGCATTCCATTTTCTACAGTGGCTAAACAGATGTTTTTGAGAAAGCGACGAACGTCTCTCAAAGGACGCAGCTGCCCCCACCATAAATCCCAAGCAAGTGGCACCCCAACAGGCACAGCCTTTGCCTATGGAGGTTCCATTCCAGCCCTTGACCACCCTCTTCTTCTCTATTACTCGCTCCAATCCCCCCAAGACAACAACTCGTTCCAGTGACCCAATAGACACGATTTACTTGATCAACATGTATATGCAGTGAAGAAAATGGAAAACACTGTTTCCATGGTCAGATCTTGGTTTCCAAGGTACAAGACAGAGCAATGGAAAGGGCAGGGGTGGCCATTACGGAGGACTGGTCCATGATGCTTTGCTTTGCCCATTCACCAGGATCACAACAAACTGCAGTTTGTTATAACCCAGAAAGTGGTTCAACTCCATGCTGTGCAGGAAGAGAAGAGAAAAGGGAGCATGCAAGCTCAAGAGTTTCTTAGCTTATTCTGGTCACTGGTAGTTTATGGCATTTTAGTGCAGTTGAAATTAAATTCCATGGTGTAGTGGTTAAGAGCGGCAGACTCTAATCTGGAGAACCGGGTTTGATTCTACACTCCTCCACATGAAGCCTGCTAGGTGACCTTGGGTCAGTCACAGCTCTCTGAGCTCTCAGCCCCAAAAATAAATCTAGCTCGCCACCTAGTGGTGCACAATGCTTAGAAAGAGCTAGTACTTCAGGCAGCCGGACAACCTTCAGATCTCCTGGCTATACCACACACAACGCCATATGATAACTAACTGCAATTAAATCTGTATTGGTTGACTTACCTATTAGCATAACTTATAAGCTATATTAAGTATCAATTGTTAGATATAATTTCCTCTATAGTTAATAGATTATTGTTAACCTTAGGAAACTTTTTGTCTTATTCTTTAAAGAAAGAATTTTGTAATTCTGTAATATTCAAGTTTTATTGTTTGATCTTATATTTGAAATATGTAATGTATTTTGTAACATATCTGATTTTACTTGTTGTACGTAACAACTCATAATACTTTACAAATTTGATGACTCTATATTTCTCCCCTACCCCTTTTTTCCTTCTGTATCCCACCCTTTTAAGAGAAAATAATTAAAAATCATTTAAAAAGCAACATCACTTTCTGCCTCACTTCAATGTTGATGCTATTGTTTCTAAGAAATCAAAGTACATCCAGAAGGACGGATCCTGATGAATTCAGTGTGCTATAAACCCAGGGCTAAAGTAAAATAGTTCACCTTGATCTGACTTTTCATCCACCGAATATTTAAAAGCTTTTTGGAGTTCTTCAGCTTGATTCCAGAGACTAAGACCTCTAAGTATTTCTGCTGCCGTCTCCTTTTGTGAGCAGTGCTGAGCAATTACTTTCTTTTTTATATCCTTTAATTCTTCATAAGTAAAATATTCCATCAACATAGGCTGGAAAACCTAAAATACACAGAAAATGTTAATGTCCGGAGAATACCCCACACATACACCCCTCACAAAACAGAAGCCTGCACTCGCTTTTGATGAGCTAGGTATTCTTCCAGTACGATCCCTCTAGCACACACACACCCTTTACCTGCAGATTAGTATCAGAACTGACAAGTCATGAAATCACAGACATGTCCATTTATCTTATTTGTTTTCCCATATATAACGATCATTATACTCCCAAATAGAAGAATTGTGTTTACTAATCCAGTGGTTCTCAACCAGTGGTACATGGAACACATATCTAGGTGAGACACAGATTTCCATAATGAGGTCTAAGAATTCGCTCTCCCTCAATCCCCACATCCCCCTGCAAATATGACATGCTGTCTCCAACCAACCCTACCCCCCACAGCTGTGACCTTTCAGCATGCTAATAGTAACCTTGGACATTCAGTGTTTCTCCCAATCCTCCTATCTCCCCTGCCCGGCAAGTGTCTCTGTTGTGCTGCTTCCTGCTGACCTTGCAATTTTTGTGTCCTTAAAACCAACCATATATGAAAAATATAACAACTGAATGCCTGCAAACACATAAATGTCCTTCCTGGAAACAGTAGGCTCTCTGTTTATGTGGTGGGACCCAGGTTCTTTGACAGATCAATTGGTGGGACATATGAAATGTTCAGAAACACTGTGCTTATCTCTGCAAACATGTTCTTCTAAACTACTCAATTAAAATATTTTCTCCCAAAATTAATCCCAGGTTTTTGAATATGTAAAAACTGAAAGTTCAAAATTTGAACCATAAGCCAGTGTTTGTTCATCCGTATAATTCTCTGATACATATAAGAATCTCAGAACGGAACAGAGGGGGGGGATTGAAAATGAGCACAAGGAAAGGCAAACTAGGGGCGTGATCACACGCACAATTAGCCCCCCATAGGCGCGAATGCTGGGCAGATTTAAAGGGCACGATAAGACATGAAACATCTGGGAAGCACCCCGCACCCATCAGCAAGCCATTTTGCTCTGCTGCAGAAGCAAAGTAAAGACACCGGGGAAAATCCGGTAGTAAACGGGTTGCGACGGGCTACAGACAAAGTTTCCCATGTCTGATCGCCCCAGCACGCTCTCATGGTGTTGGGATGGTCTGATCAGGCCATCCCGACTCCGTGCCATTGTTCCCCCCCCCCTTCTCAGTATGCACATCATCGCAAACTCCACAGGGGGAACCTCAGTGCGGAAATGCGATCCATAGATTCCTCATGTAAGCACATCGGAAACAAACAACAACCAAAAAAACCCCGACTCACCGTCAGTTGCGTCTGATCACACAGTGGCGAGCTGTGCCCACAGCTTCCAAGGACTGTGTGATCGTGCAACTGTGGGTCAAATTCCTCCGGAGGAAACAGCCTCCCCCCCCCCCGCTTTATCTCACGCATGTAACACCCCCCCCCCATCTGTTCAGGCAGATATGATTACTTAGGATAGTACTAAGGTAACTAAGCTAAGACAGGAGAGCCTGGCGTGATCTTGTCCATGGGGACGCGAAGAGTCGGACTCGACTGTGCGACTGAACAACAACAAGGTAACTACTTCACTGAAGTTTCAAACACACACCCACACACAGAAAACATGAATTCTAAGGGACCTATTCTACCGAATTTGAAGACTCAGAGCAATGTTCACACGTGCAAAGCCAGTATCTGTGGCAGTGCTTCAGCTTCCTTAAACAACACGCAAACAAGGAGGCACACTGATTCCCACAGTTAGACAACACTGTCAGCATACAGCTGATAATACAGTTTCCCCAGAAATTACATTTGGGGCAATTTCCCCCACCCCACACAACATTAGAGCCTCATTTTCACAAATAAATACTATCAGCTACCATGAAGCTTCAGCAAAGAGATTCTGATTATAAATATGTTGGAAATGAAAGGTCATACCACTACACTGGAATAAAACTGTACAATAGTAGCTTTGTTTACTATTCTGTGCAGAAACCAGTTTACCAGGTATCTTCCAGATGATACGATCTATCGTGAATCTGGTTTTATTTCTACACAAAAAGATACAATCTATACTTCCGGTCACATTAAAAAGTGAAGACAGACAAAAAACAAATGACGCTTACCTCCTCAACTCCCTACCAGGGAAGGTGTCAAAAGAATCAATGTGTTTTACTGTTTCAGTGTAAAGCTCTTAGGAAACCTTTAATATTCTAGCTTTGCTCACCTCCTCCTCCTCTTTCATGTGAGGAAGGAAATCCCTGGTGAAGGCTTCCAGTCTCTCCTTCAGCTGCTTCGCATAGTTTAACTGTTCATATTCATTCTGGAAACAAGAAAAAACCCCGTTATTCAGCCTTTGCACCATTTGGAGTTACAAATTACAAACCAATAACCTTATGAAACCCTTGCATTAGAAAAACAGAATGAAGCCACTTTCAATTTATAACAATGTACATGGTAAACTTAAGCCAACACAGACAATCTTTCTAATTTACAAGTCTTGAAATAGCTGGCCAGAAACCAACGTACACAGGTAACTAAGGTGATAGACAGAATACTGCGCAGATGTACAAAACTGCTGTAGACCAGCCTGATTAAGGCATAAGGTTTTGAGTTATTCTTTTCACAGCCTACCTTTAAAAATGAACCCCATTCTTAAATTTTCATGGCATATCTGATGAATTTTGTATTTCCCTCATCCTCTCAGATTGTTCTAATGAAATTACCTTTAAGGTAGCTAAATTCTGCACCTTGGGATGCTCAGCAAGGAAGCAGCTGGTTACATCTCTGCTATTGAGATACCGGAAATTTTACTGTTTGTAGATGTGTTGATGACTCTCTGTGGGTCAATCTCTACTGATCCGATTGTAACAAATAAAAACTGATTGAAATAGAACAGAGCCAAGCCAAAATCCTCAACCCCTTTGTCACTGCATGTTTCCTTACAGGAGACACCCCATCCCTTTGGACAGCTTTTTTAGAAAGGGGGTGGCTACAATTACCCAACTTACTCTTTTAAGCCTACTAGAGTTACAAGACTAACGGCAGGAAGCACTGCCTAGTTTTAACTTCACGAAGCCACACAATCCAGGAGATCTGGCTGCCTGTCTACATCTGAAGCCAAATCAAAGCGAGGACAGGGCCTCCTGACTAGAACACAGAGAGCAAAAATGGCACCCTGAAGTAGTGGACACTCAAGACTGCCACAATCAGAGCAACAAAGCAGTGACTGGTGCTCCCTCTAATTTCTCCCCTCACTGAGTGGAGCAGTTCACCTCCTGAGCAGAATATAACTGCTGTAATCTTAAAATGGGCAATGGGTGGTGCAAGACCCTGCTGCTGAGCGGGGCTTCCTGTGTTCATGAGCGGCCGCTCACCCGCACAGCTTAGAGGGAACACTGACTGGGGGGCATTGGGAAATCCTGGCCTGCCCTCCCCCAACTCCACATTGAGCTGAAAAATTCAACTGCCAGCTCTCAGTCCAGCCCCTTTACTATTTTTATTAGTGTTAGATCTGCCCCATGGCGATACCTGTAGCCTTACATTTCATTTTCCAGAAATGATTTGTGAGTACAGATACTTTTGGTTGTTCTGGTGGTGTATATTAAATTACGTTCTTCATATACTGTAAACACTATCAGCACTAAACAAATGTGAAACTTGCTGAACAACACTAGTGACGTGACCACTTTTTGATAAAAGCATGGAAAGGTAACCTGCAGATTTGGTTCTTCTAAAGACAACATGCAATCACTAGAAGGTATTCCACCATACAATTACTGGTTATCACAGCCCATCTCAATGCCTAGGATGTGCTTAATAATCTTACTTTGCTTCCTGTTTATTAGGACTGTTCAGCTTCTGGCAACATGAGAATTCCAAAAAAGCCAGTTCCGGATGACCTACTTACCCACCTCCCGCTCTAGGACAGCAACTAAAAGTCACCACCCACAGGAAGGCAACTTGACAAGAAGAAGGAAGATTCCATCCAGAGGAGTCAAGGTTGTATCATAAAGCATCAAATAATTTTTTTGTGTGGCAACAGAACTACTTTAACCTATGAGGTTGCAAAAGGGTTCTGATCACCCAGTGTTTTAGTCATTTAACTTGACACCATACCACTGAAGAATCCCAGTATCCCCACCTTCACATTTTTCAATCCTTTCTCAAAGAGGCTAAGCATCTCTGACAGTTTGTTGTCCGAGTGTACGTTATACACCGTCTGGCTGCGCTGCTGAAGTAAGCCGATGATGTATTCATTTTCAATCTGCTCATGCATTTTGAATTCCTTAAAAGTGGCATACAAGGATTGGAGTAGAGCCCGGAAGTCGTTGTTATTGGAGAAATTGGTCTTAGAAAGCTGAGAGAGAGAAAAGAGAAAGAAAGGCTAATTTTGTTTCTGAAAGAGAATTCAGTAAGCCAAATTATGTCCTGGAAATGTATGTTGGGTCGTCCCATTTTCCTGGCCCATTTGTACCCCCCCCCCAAGACCGGCACTCCCAACTCTATGGGGGAAAAACACCTGCAATTATGAGAGATTAGAACGGGCAACATTTGAAACCTCTTTAACAAGCATCTGAGGTTTCTACAACAAAGGATGCTGCCTTTCAAAACAAGTCAATGGCTAAACCTTCCCCAGGAGACAGAGTTGAATACATATTAAAATCAGTTTACAAAAATAACTCATCTAGTAGAAATGTTACATCTGAGATTACATTTTACTTTACGCTTTTTATAGTCTACTACCGCTTCTTCAACTATACCCTTTTCTTCTTTAACACGGTTATTTTTACTCTGTTATGAATATGCATGGAATAATTCTGCTGATACTCAAAAGAGATCCAAAGCCGTTTTTGCACTTACAATAACCATCAATCACCCAGAGAGAGCTTTCCTTCTTGATTTTATTCTCCACAGACAAGCCCACACACGTACCCACTGGCTTGCCACTGATGGCCCCACTCTGGTTCCTCTTTGTTTGGGAGAAACATGGGCCTATAAACATTTTAAATACAAATAATTTTTAAATTGGCAAAAGGAGGGTGTAGGACTGGATCTCAAAGAAGATCCAAAAGCAACAAAGTGCCTTGGCTGCTTTCCAGAAGTCTTGTCGGTTCGGCATGACAGGGCTAGGCCACGGCCCCAGAAACCTGTTGGCTTTTTCTGGCAGCACAATGGAAAAGATGCTTCTCCTCTGTGTAAATGCACAGCTTTTCAGCCAGAAAACGATGCAATACAGCTTCATTAAAGCCAGTTAATGTTTTACCACCGACTCCACAGAAAGGCTATGCCCATCTCCCACATACAGAGGTGCGGCAGCAGCCTGGAAAACAGGCCTCTTTCTAACTAAGAGCCTTTCCTCTAGAAGCAACAATTACACAACACTTAAACCAGAAGATAAGGTAGGCAGAAGCCATAATTAAATATGCAGGAGCATGCATTCCTAGTCCGATACTCTACCCACTGCATCACCCTGGCTCCATTCTGCTAAACAGAGAGTCCTCCTGTGGCGCTGCCAGGCACCTACCTTCAGCAGCACCACATCCCACCATCAGCAGATCTGTGAGATCCAAACCTTTAGTATGGGTAAGTTGGAAACTTTATAGCAGCACTGAACACATGCCCTAACTTGCACTGCAAAAGATGCTCTCTTCTCTAATGATTCAACAGGGTGTATCATCCATGTGTAAACTAGCTCTCTCTGCACTCACTTCCAGGGATGTATTCATTCAATCCGTCTCATGTTAAAGGACAAAAGGATTATAACTTGCTTAACCTAGATTCAAAACACAACTCAAGTCAAAATGCTATGGAAAATCGGCTGGTACAGTAGGTTTTGTATCTCTGCGCTGCAAACTACAATTTACCAACATCACTAACTCACAGAGTTTATTGCCTATCCATTCATGTATCACTGTATTATAAACTGTTAAAAAAATCAAATTATGAATTCACCTGACTGCATTCTTATATTATTCCACATGGTGGAGGGGATATCATAACCCTCAATCTGATGCAGAAGGGAAGTTGAACTCACTAATCTGGTATAGAAATAACAAATACCGCACATGATTAGGCATACCACTGTCCTCAGCAGATGAGAATTACATTCTGTTGAAACAGGTAAGTGAACAACCACATCCATGGGATCTCATCACCTCTGAACATCTCTTGCCTTGAAAACCCCATGAGGGAGCCCTAAGTCAGCTGTGACGTGAAGGTAAAAAAACAAATATTGCAGCCCAAATACTTGTCACTATAGGGACACAAAATTAACACAGAGTAACTACTAAATGTTTTTTTTAAAATTAGTCAATGCCAAATCAGATCACCCAAATTTAATTTTTCAAAAAAACCCCAAACCCTCCTGTCACTGGATGTAACTCTTCGTATGTGTCAGGAACATCAGGTGGAGAAAAGTGAACCCCTGTTTTTTTAGGCTGCCCTCTGAACAAGGGCACTGCTCTTATATTGGATTCATTTCAGGGCTCACAACCAGCAAAACATTTCAAGAGATAGTAAGACAGAATACACTACAGAAAGTTTTAAGGGACTACATCAGATATCGAAAATCACAATATGAAAAGCTCTCAAGAGTGACTATTACTCCTAGGGATAGGCATGAACCTGATCATGAATGTAAGTTCATGACGAACTTTGACCAATATGTTGTCAAAGGCTTTGACCAGTTTGTGGTTCGTGAACCAAAAGTCATGAACTGAAGAGCCGCCATGAACTTACACAAATTTTAAGACAGTCCATGAAGAGCAGAAATCAGGGGTTTAAACGGCTCCAATCCATTTAAGCCCCAGGTTTCTGCTCTTCACAAAAAAACAGCTAAGCAGCAGGGAGCAGAAAACCCCTACTTTCTGCTCCCTGTGAAAAGTGGTGAGTAGTAGAAATCAGGAGGTTAAACAGCTCAGAGCCATTTAAACCCCCCCCCCCCGCTTTCTCTTCCTGCTTTTTGCAGGGAGCAGAAAGCAAGGGTCACAAACCACTACAAACAAAGCAAACCAATCTCCGGGTTTGTGGTTCAGCATTTTTGCTGTTCTTTCTCATCCTTAATTACTTCTTTCAGCTGTGCTGTTTCTGATCTGCACTAGGGAGGCTGTCTAAAGATAACAGATACTTTCCCATCACTGCAATCCAATTCTACAAGATCCCAGAACATTTTTACTCTGTCAGTTCCCAAATTCTGGGTTGCTCCACAACAAACTGGGAAGACTGTAATAAATCTGGGTTTGGTTTGGTTTTTTTAAAAAACAAAAAAACAAAACACAACACAGAAAAGGTTAAAAGATTATACCTTAGCAAATTGCAAGTTAAACCTTAGCTATAGTTAGTTATTTCCGAGATTATGAAGCATTTTGTTGCATAATACTCCTATAAGCACTACAATGGCACTAATTATAGAGTAAGCCTGAAAGAACAAGAATCCTCCTCTTTTCTCTTCACTCCCATGCTCCAATGCACACAGGAGAAAGAGAAACCAGGGAAACTTCAGTGTTCATTGGCACAGAAAGACAGGATCCACTGCTTCTGACAGCAGTCGGTGAAAGCAGTGAAGCGCTGGGGTAGCAGCGGCACTACTAAGTGCAGCACCAGGTTGCACCATTCTGCTGTGCAGGATCTGACTACCACTGCAGCCATAATGACTCAAATTAAAATGACTTCTTAACTTAGAAACCCAGAGACCACTCCCCTGCATCCACAAACTTTTCTTATACCACACCACTGACCGACCTTGCTGGTTTACCACCCTCACAGACCCTATCATCTCACAATATGTACAACTGCACATTGCTACCAAGCCCAGACAGCTGAAATGCACAAATCCTTGCAGCAGACTGAACATCTGTGTAGAACAGAGGTCCTCAACATAGGCCCCATGGCACCGCCCAACACCTTCCCTAGCACCCACCAAGTGTTTTTAGAGAGTGGGTGAAGCCATGTAGGGCACTTGTCCAGAGGGGCTTCTGATTGGCTGTACAGGTTAAAACAATATTTCAATGGTGACTTTATCTTCCTCTTTCCCAGCGTATATTTAAAATTACTTCACTTGGGCGTCCTCTGTGTTGTTGGCTCTACCACTGTAGGAGCTATTTTGTGGTTCTACTTCCTACAGCAGCCATTTTGTAGACATGTCCCCACCCTTTGTCCAAATGCCACAGGTGTCCACAAGCGCAATAAGCTGAGGATCCCTAATGTATAACAACAAAATGCCTGAAAAGACAGAAAATAGTGAAGCCAGTGGCCCTAATCCTCTTCCAATCCACATGGAAAGCCAACAAAGGAACATCAAGACAGCACTAGGACACATCTGTTTATTCAGATTAGTTTGCCACAAATGGCTATGTACAACAGCCAATTACAACAGCCAAGCAGGGCATTAACATGTTATTCTCAACTTTCTACTCTCTTTTTGAACATATGCTAACCTTAAATGTGAATGCTTGCCCAGCTCCAGGGCATCAAAGAAATGTAATTGTACAAATGCCTACACTTGTCAGGATTTATAATATAAAGCGCAATCCTAAAAACACTTTTCCAACGGGAAGCCCCACTGGATATACTTCAGTATAATTCTGAATAGACCTAATTAGGGTTGCTCTCATAGACTGGCTTTAAGCTTTAATACTTGGTTAAATTGCAATCGACTCATAATAAGCTTAGGCAATCCTAAATGTGGCTTGCAAAACAGAGTTCTGGCACGAAAACAAGGAAACAAATACATGCCAGTTAGCATGTCGCAGCACCGAGATACAAAAAGACGCAAACCGTAGGGGGTAAAGAAGGATAAAAGCTAACCGATCATGCAAGAGAGTTAAAAGAAACTAGAGACTGTTCCTAAATAAATTTGGTTCTCTTTCTATTTCCACAAGTATAACAGCAACAACAACGAAACCAAAAGTAGCAGACATGGCCAGGCTTCCCGTGCTGCAGGGCTTGAAATAGAAAATAAAAATAAAATAGAGAAAGCCCACTACAAATTCCAACTATTAGGCCAGAAAATATTGTTTTAGGCATTCTGTAACAAATGTGGTTAGAGGATGATTTTAAAGCTCCCTGGTTTTAGAAATATTCACCACAGCTGCAATCCATAGATTTCAAGAGCAAGCAAAACGAAAGCTCTCACTTTCCACAACAAGGTGAGGCTCAAACACCCCATCAGCAACAGGTACCAGGGCTCCTCTGTGTCAGAATTCTACCTAGCTGTATGTGGACAAAAATCTTGCAGCAGAAGATCCCCTCGCCCAAACCATCAGATGCTGCACAGCAGTGGGGCTTGAGAACCTGGGATAACATTTCACATTGCATCTAGCACTTGCTCCTGCTGTCTTGCCAAACCCAGGCTGGAACAGAAATCCCCCTCTACATTGCATGCCACTTTCACTTCCTTTGATGGTCAGATTTTATGGAGGCCTCCACACTGCATGCCGGTCTCACTTCCTTTGACCTCTCGGTTTTATGGTACCATCTGCATGGATTTTTGGCCGTTTTATGGCCATTCAGGGGTGACCCTGCAGTCAGTATGGTGTTGGTCCAGGGTATCTGGAATGTGGTTTTGAGCTGCATCTTTTTCTCTTCCAGAGTGGGTTTGGCAAAACAGCAGAGCAAATGCTAGATGCAGATTGGGCCTTACACAATTTTTTGCACAAAGTATCAAAGATTGCTCCCTTCCTGGTGAAAATAATGGTATGGTACTTGAACCACCTGCCTCCGCTATCACTCTTTTCACCTCTGCCTGAAAGAGAATGTCTCTTGATTTCTTTGTGACTAGACGGTGCCTTGCCACCCCAGGTCTCCTGAAGCAGGAAGAATAGGCCGGTGAGTATAATAAGAGGAAAGAAGACTGGCCGCTATAAATTTTAAATTTTATTTTACTAAAAGCCATCAAGGGACTGGAAAGGAGAACTTTGGGGAAGGTAAAAAGGTATAAGAAAGTCCAGGGAAGGAAAACGTTCAAATATTTTTAGCCGTCTTTATTCTTCAGGATGTGACAGGCATAAATGGCAAGGAGAATATATTTGCATCTTTCCTCCTCAAAATGGGAGGCATGAACTACTTCAAAAATGGTTAAGGTATTTTCACATTAACTCGACAATTAAAACCTCATAATAGCTTGAGTTAGTACGGGCTTGTAAATAGTCATTCATCTGACTGACTTTGGCAAAGAAGATCTGCCTCCAGGCAATCAAGTATGAAACTTTTGAAAGAGAACGGTCTTTTTGTTTTTCAGATTAGTTTGCCACAAATGGCTATGTAGACAAGCCAGCTAAGGTGTACTGTAGGCTAGTAACATGAGCTTGCAGAACTGAGTTAGTACCTCCTAAAATATGAAAACTAGGCTTGGAGATGTAGAATATTTCCAACAGAAGCCAGGAAAATCATGCTGTTAGATTTTATATATGCTGTTCCCAGGGTTTGTTTTGTTTTTTTTAATTTAGAAATTTCAAAAATATTTCACATAACATTCTCAATAGCTCTCAGTGTGAGATAGGCCAGTATCTCCCTTATAAATAATAGCCGAATGGTGGTGGCACTTCTCTAGAACATTCCACACGCTCTCTGATCTGTCATTCAGAGGGTCTCCCTATCCACTGGCTGCTTTGCCTGAGTCCTGCCTCCAACATTCTAAACAGTTTGCTGTTCCTCCCCCCCCCCATAGCCAGTCAGAACACAGAGGTTATTTGCATATGCAGCCTCACTGGCCTTTGCCTCTGAACACAGAGGTCGTTCGCATATGCGACTTGATTGGCTTCTGCCTCTAACATTCTAAACAGTTTGCTCTTCTGAGGTAAAATGTGTCCAATCTCCAGGTGAGGGCTGGAGATCACTCAGAGTTACAACTGCTTTCCAGACGGCAGAGATCAGTATCCTTATATGCTGCTGAGGTGGCCCCCTTATGACAGCCAATGTGACGTAGCAGTCAGGGCTTCAGAGCATGGGACAGGCTGCAGGTGTGTGTGGGGGGGGGAAGCTGAAGAGTGAGGGGGAAATAAAGGTAGGTTGAGGATTGGCTGGGAAGGAAATAGGGTTGCCAACTCCAGGTGGGAAATTCCTGGAGAGGTGAGGGATGGAGCCTGGAGAGGGTGAGGTTTCAGGAGGCGTGGGACCTTGGACAGGTACAAAGCCATAGACTCCACCCTCCAAACCAACTATACCCTTCTGGGGAACCATCGTTGCCAATCTCCAGGTGAGGACTGGAGATCACTCAAAATTACAACTGTTCTTTAGGTAGCAGAGATCAGTTCCTCTGGAGAAAATGGTGGACTCAGTGTCATTATACTCTGCTGAGGTCCCCACAGCAAATTGACACTGAGTGTCCAAGGCCGGGGCACCCGCCCAGAGCCTCTTTCCAGAGGCCGTTGTATTTATTTCCACAACGGGCCTTTTTCCTAGTTATCTATATATCTAATTCCCAACATGCCCCCTCCGTGCGGATATCTAAATCCACACATCAGGGGCACTTGGGGGGCAGGGAGATTTTCCTGCACATTTGGGGCAATACCCAGATGTGCAGAAAAATCTGAAAACTTGGGGGAAATATGCGGGGTTATTTAAATCCCCCCAAAAGTACAGCCACTGCCGCCAGGGAGAGAGAGTGGGCAGGAGAAGGCTTGGCCGGTCAGCCCTCACCGTAAGCCGCTCAGCCCTCACCGCTGGGGGTAAGGGGGAGTGGGAGAAAGCTTGGCGGGCAGGCCAGGCCTTGCCGTCACCGCCGGGGAGGGGAGGAAGGAAAGGAGAAAGTTCGGCAGGCCGGCCAGGCCTCACTGCCGCCAACTAGGGGAGGGGGGGAGGGAGAAAGCTTTCAGAGGGTAAGCGTGGTCTTTAGACTACCACTGAGGGGACCCAGGTACAAATCCCCCCTTCGCCCATGAAGCTCACGAGGCGGCTCCCTTGTTCTCACCCTCAGCCTGACTTGCGTCTGAATATCAAGAGTGTAAGGTAAGCTTCTCAAAGCTGTGGATTTTATCGACCTTGGCTTATTCATTGGATTTATAGCCCCCCCTCCCCTGTACAACAGGACTAGGAGCCGATAACAGCATAGCCATAAATTAAAACATTAAAAACAACTGTGATGCAAAGGGCTATTTTACCAAAGGAGACCAGGACTCTCTGCTATAAAGCCGCAGGGCTACCAACTTCCCAGCCCCCACCCCCAAATTTCTAGGAATTTCCTAACCTAGAGTTGGCAGCCATACCCTAAGCATGGATCCTGCAGCCCAAGTTGCTGAACCAGCACGGTCTGGGAGAGCCCCCGATGCGGGTTCAGACCTTCAGTCCACCACGGATCCCACTAGCTGCTACCTGTACTCTACCTCACCAAGGCAAAATGGAACGGGTGGGCCACCCAAATACACCCTACCCTAAAGAAGGAAGGGACACCTTGGGTCAGTCACACACTGTCAAACTCACCTACCTTGTTGTGAGGATAACAATAAAGGAGAGGGAAACGCTGCAAGCTGCTTAGTGCCCCCATGGGTGGGCGGAAAGGTGGGGAACAAATGCGTTAAACAAACATGACATGGGAAGAGAGACATGAACGTGACAGGAAAGGCCAAACGTTAAGCTAGCCTGGTGGGATTCAGGCAGAGGGCCTGGCAGCCTGGCATCACACAGCGCCTCCCCCACATTAAGAGAGTGAGGCACCCCCCCCTCTTTTTTTTGTTTATATCCTTCTTTTCTACTGCGGAATTTTGCATCAATTAATGCATCATGTTAACACTTATGCTTTGCTCTAATTCTGTTTCTAGACTGATGGTTGGTTCTAGAACCCTAATCCTGGTGCACAGTTTACTGAATACCCCCATTAGGGTTTCCAGCTCTGACTTGGGAAATACCTGGAGATTGGGGGGGGTGGAGCCTGAGGAGGGTGGAGTTTCGGGAGGGGTGGGACTTCAATATCAATGCCAAAGAGTCCCCCTCCCTCCAAAGCAACCGTTTTCTCCCGGGGAATTGATCCCGGTCTCCTAGAGATCTGCTGCAATCCCAAGAGATGTCCAGCCACTACCTGGAGGTTGGCAACCCCATGTCCCCCTCCATCCTGCCCTGACTCGCCCTGCGTCATCCGCCTCGACCCCCCATGTGAGAAAGGCGGACGATAAAGCAACGCAAGGCAATAATTTATCTCTCCCTTTCTCCACTTAAACCTCTCAACAACAACCCCGTAAAGTAGGCCGGGCCGAGAGGCTGTGGCGGACAGGGTGGGGGATTAGAACCTGGCGCCTCCAGAACCCCAGCGACGGCGGAGGACCCGGATTGCGGGGAAGCCGGGAGGGGAGGGGTCGCCCTCGGGAGCGCCCGAGACCCCCCCCCGGGGAGCCGCCTCTCTCTCTCTCTCTCTCTCTCTCTCTCCCGCCGGCCCTTCCCGGCCCCCACCCCCCGGGAAGGATTACCTTGTCGCAGTAGAGCCCGACGAGCTGCTTCATCCGCCAGTGCGGGGCCGTGAAAACATCCACCTCCTCAGGGAAGGGGGCCATCTTCTCCTCCCCATAGAGAGGGCGGCGGGCGCTCCCTCGACGGCCGCGGTCAAGCGCCTGGCGACGAGGGACAGACCACCGTCGGCTCTCTGCGCACGCGCGCCGGGCTGCCACTCAAGGCCGAACGGAGCCGGGCGCAGGCGCAGACCCCTTTTCCCGCCCGGCTTCCCCGCCCACCTCCTCCGCCGTCGGGTCACGTGTGGGTCGGGAGCTGCGAACTAAGTAAATGGATGGCTCCGCCCCTCCCGCCGTCGCCGGGCAGAACGCGCAGGCGCGCGAGCCTTGGGAGGCACCCGGTGCTGGGGCGGGCGGAGCGGGAGACGGAGGGGGCGGAGCCTCGGATCAGCGCCTCCGACTGTGGCATTTGCCAGCCTTCTGGCCTCTCCTGTTTATGGCCCCTCTCCCAAGTGCCTTTGCTGTTTTGGCTATTATTGGGGCACTGGAGCACCTACATGCACCTGATATGAGGCATGGGGTTTGAGGATATTGTTTGTCCTGCCATCAGTTGTTTTATTGCTTTTACTGTTGTATTGTTTTATGGACTACATGTTGTAAGCCGCCCTGAGCCTATTTGTGGGAGAGGGCGGGGTATAAATTGAATGAATAAAGAAATAAATAAAGTGATTTGGCCCCAGTCTGCAGCTAGGATCTGCCCTGCTAACTTACCAAACCCCGTCTGGAGCAGAAATTCCCCTCTACATTGCATGCCACTTTCACTTTGACTGATTGTGGGATTTTATGGCAGTGTCCACTGCATGCCCACTTTCACTTCAGTTCATCTCGGTTTTATGGTAGCTGCCTCTCAACATAGATTCTTGGCAGTTTTATGGCCATTTAGGCATGTACAGCGTTGGCCCTGGGTTTTGAGCTGCATCTTTTTCTGTTCCAAAGTGGGTTTTGGTAAAACAGCGGAGCGAATGCTAGATGCAGATTGGCCCTTGGTTTGTATTAGTCACAAGTCGAGGCAGAAATGGTGCACTTGCAAACAGGCAAATGCAGCTGCCCTGTTGCTGGATGAGGTAAGGTTACCATATTTTGAAAAGCAAAAAAGACCTATTTCCCAACTGACTACTTCAAACAAGGGATCGCTATGACAGATCTGATTTTCAATATGCCTACAGCTGTGATAACTACTGCCTACTAGGAATATTTCTAACCTTCCCACCCAAAAAGCAGACATTTTCACCAGTATTTTAAAAGGAGCCCCCCCCCAAAAAAGGGGACATGTCCTCTAAAAAGATGACATCTGGTAACCCTATCTATAGGAATTATGTAACTAGCTTTTCTAGGGTTGCCAACTTCCCGGTAGTATATAAAAAATGAGAGCTCACGGGAGGAGATTGTATAAATATAAAGACACTCCTTGAATGAATTACGAACAAAAGCAGAACAATTATATTGTATGAAACAATTCAGACAATTTGGAATCTTTGTTAAAGAACCCTTATATATATATTTTATAGAGCTAGGAACAAAAAGTACTTGATACAAAGGGAGAATACAATTAGAGTCCACAATTCCTTTGTATAAAAAACTTCAGGAGTGCAATAGTTCCACGTCATATGTTAGTACAGCTATACATGGCTGGCTTCACTGCCGCGTTCACGTTAAGCTTCTTCAGATAGCTGGTACTCTTTAGCTGTAAACGGAAAATTATATTTCCATGTCATATTTACTATATTACAACATATTAACTATATCCCCAGGTCAGCACATACATACTCACTGAAATAGAGTTTCAACACTTCTCCTTCACTAGTTTTCCATTCGCTCCACTGATAGGTTCCCTTTCTGCCGATTAGGCTTCTGCAATAGTGGTGGTGATTAACACACAACATATGTCATTGTATATACTGACAATCTGGAGTCACAATATTCTGACACAACTTACATCAGACTGATAAAGCTAAGAAAATTGTTTGGTGACTCTCCTAACACTGAAATATGTGAATGGCGTCCTAAGTCTACTTTTGTCCCTGGCATCTTTGATGCTTCAATAAACACTTTTGAACGCATGGTACTGAAGGATATTAAAACATTAGAGGATCACTTCCAAAATAAACCTAAGAATCTATCTCATCAGGAGTGGCTAGCTTTGCAATCCTTAAAAAGGTAAAGGTTCCCTTGCTCGAAAGGCAGTTGAATCCGACTCTAGGGTTGCGATGCTCATCTCCATTTCCAAGCTGAAGAGCCAGCGCTGTCCAAAGACATTTCCGTGGTCATGTGGCCGGCATGACTAAACACCAAGGCACACGGAACGCTGTTACCTTCCCACTGAAGTGGTACCTATTTATCTACTTGCAATTTCTTGCTTTCGAACTGCTAGGTTGGCAGGAGCTGGAACTAGAGACGGGAGCTCACTCTGTCATGTGGCACACTCGGGTCTCAAACTGCTGAACTACCAACCTTCCACAGCCTGCAGTTCAGTGTCTTAACCACTTGAGCCACCACAGCAATCCTTAAAAGATTATAAAAGTATAGTTGACAAAGGGGGAGGAGTACTGATTTTAACAAAGGGGGAGGAGTACTGATTTTAAACAAGCAGGATTATTTGCAGGAAGTCCACAAGCAACTAGGGGATCCCTTGAATTATCAAAAGCTTAATGTAGATCCAACATCTCATATTCAAAGGCTTCTTTCTATTACAGTTGAGAAGGGTCTCTTGGCAAGTTCTTACGAACAACAACCATAGAACTCCAGTTTTCTACATCCTTCCTAAAATACATAAAGCACAACGTTCACCACCAGGAGGACCAATTGTATCTGGGAAAAATTCTATACCGGAGCCCTTAGCTCAGTATGTAGATTCATTCTTACAACCTTTTGTTGTGCAAACAGTGGCTTATTTGAAAGACACAACAACTTTCATTAAAGCAATTGAGGGTTTTCAGATTGAAGCTGAGACTGTTCTTTTAACTCTTGATGTTCAAGCATTATATACTAGTATCCAGAGGTCATTTTGTAGAAAAAGAGGTACAGGAGCTCATTAGCATAATTCATTAGCATAACTTATTTGCATATGCCTCACCCCCTGACATTATTGGAAGTGTGTTAGAAGGCAACACCCACGGCTCAGGCTCCACTGGACTGTTTTGGATTGCTAGCTATGGGGGGGGGGGCACATGCAGATCTGTTATCGCAGAGGAGGGAGAGCTTCTACCTGAATAAAACTTGGTCTTAAAGGTGCCACTGGACTGTTTTGGGCCGGGGGGGGGGCTCTGCAACTTACCTGGCTGCTTCTTGCTTTGACTGAGGGCTGCTGGGAGCAGGGGGTGGACTTGTTGCATGTGCCTGCCCTCTGGGCTCTTTACTGCCGGAGCTCCGCTCCTGTGCGCTCCTGCAGGAAATGACCCCTGCTAGTATCCCACACGTGTAGTTGAACTCAACTTGTTGAAGCGACAGAACCCTTTTCTGCCTACACAATTCTTACTGAGTCTTCTTGAGATTGTTATGGAAAAGATTTTTTTTCGATTTGATATGATTTTTATCTACAGACAAAAGGAGTCGCAGTGGGATGTGCAGCTGCACCATCAATCGCAAACTGATTATTATATTTATATTTATGCAACTTCCAGGTAGTGGCTGGAGATCTCCCACTGTCACAACTGATCTCCAGGCAACAGAGATCAGTTCAGCTGGAGAAAACAAGCAACTTTGGAAGTGGGCTCTCCACGGTTTCATACCACGCTGAAGCCCCTCCCCTCCCCAAACCCCGCCCTCCTCATGCTCCACCCCCCAGATCTCCAGTATTTCCCAACCCAGAGCTGGCAACCCGAAGCCATTTGATCCCTGGGTTTCAGGGCTGGTGTGTTTCTGATTTGGAGTTCTTAATTGTCAAACTTTTTACCTAACATGCAGAACAAAGTTTGATTCCAATGGCACCTTTAAGACCCACAAAGTTTTATTAAAGGCATTATACCTTGAATAAAACTTTGTGGGTCTTCAAGGTGCCACTGGACTCAGACTTTGTCCTGCTGCTTCGGACCAACATGGCTTCCCACCTGAGTCTGCCTAACATGTAGATACAGATGCCTTCCTCTGCGTGACTAACGGGTCATTTCATAGAAAAAGAGGTGCAGGAGCTCATTAGCATACCTCATTAGCATGACTGTCCTCGCAGAGGAGGGAGAGCTTGTACCTGAATAAAACTTTGTCTTAAAGGTGCCACTGGACTGTTTTGGACTGGGGGGGGCTCTGCAACTTACCTGGCTGCTTCTTGGTCTGACTGAGGGCTGCTGGGAGCAGGGGGCGGGGCTTGCTGCATGTGTCCACCAGTGCTCCCTCCAAGCTGTGGAGCCCTGTGAGCAAAGATTCTATGTTGTGAGCTCCTGGCATGAAAGCTGTGAGCGAGCGATTTGGCTACTACTGCATAAATGAGTTTGCTCTGGAGCCATCCTTCCTGAGCTAAGACAAAAATGTGTGAGCCGGAGGCTAAAAAACTGTGAGCTAGACCACACTAACTCAGCTTAGAGGGAACTTTGGTGCCCACCCCCTTGGCTCTTTACTGCCGGAGCTCCGCTCCTGTGCGCTCCTACAGGAAATGACCCCTGGTGATTAATAAGGCAGTTACCAATGTTCCCTCTAAGCTGTGGAGTCTTGTGAGCAAAAATTCTACTTTGTGAGCTGCTGGCATTCAAGTTGTGAGTGAGCGATTTGGCTGCTGCATAAACTAGTTTGCTCTGGAGCCATCCTTCCTGAGCTAAGACAAAAATGTGTGAGCTGGAAGCTGAAAAACTGTAAGCTAGCTCGCACTAACTCAGCTTAGAGGGAACACTGACACCGCCGTGTGGAATCCTTTGGCCCTTTTAGATCCTTCCACTTGTGGCTTGCCTTTCTTTTCTTTTTTTTCTTTTTTTTTGAGATATTGCCTCAGGCCTGCAACCTTTCCATATCAGCCCAAGGCAGCTTCCAAACATGATCCACTCACCCCCCCCCCAAAAAAAAAGACTTCAGAATCACAGTATACAAAAACAACTATGGTATGTAAAACTTAACATTATTTTTGTGACTCTGCAGGTATTGCTGCTTTTAAACTGACAAGATATGGTGGGTTATAAACAAAAATGTAAATACATAAAATAGATACCGCACACAACGCTGCTGTCAGCAAAACATCCTCAGGAGCCTCCTTCAAACACTTCTGGCTGGCGAGCTCCAGATGTGTGGCCTGGAGATCTCTGGGAATCAGAACTAATCTTCGAGACTATAGAGAGCAGCTGCCCTGGAGAAAATGACTGCTTTGAAGAGTGGACTCTATGGCATATATACCCCCCCATGAAGTCCCCGCCCCAGGCTCTACCCCCAAATCTCCAAGAATTTCCCAGCCTGGAAATGGCAACCCTATGTGTCCTGAGCACAGAGTCATTTGCAGAAGTCCACCAGTAGCACACAGCTATACAAACGAAAAACCAAAGCTCTGGAACTCTCTCCCCAGGGAGAGTTCCCTTCCATTGCCATCTTCTGCCAGCGGGTCAAGAGCATTTAGGTATGTGTGTTTGGGAGGAGAGTTGACTTTAATTGTGAAAAGTATGCAGACGGAGAGTGATTTCAGCTAAGCATACCTTTATTTAGTTCAGGACAAAGACAACTGACCGGCTCGCAGGCCGGTTTATATGCATTCAGAAAACCCGCCACCAAGCACACCTAAACACACCCCCTACTCCCGATAGGCTATTTACAGTAACCGGGCGACTATTGGTCTCCCGGCTGGGAAGCTAGCGCTTTTGATTGGGCCGGCTAGGATCCTTCGGATCCTTTGTCTTTCGACTGAAGCTACATAGGAATTGTGCCTGGCCAGCCCGGGCAAGTCCGGGCATGTCAGGCTGAATACATTACACCCCTCCCCCCTTGGTTCGCAATGCACCCACAGACGAAGTCCTTCAGGTGCGCTGGTGGCTTCCTGGGGCGAGTCGAGCGGCGAGGTTCAGGGGTGGCTATGGGTTCTGTCTCGGGGGCCCTTGGGGCCGAGTGGACCGGGCCCAGCGAGGGGTCAGAGGAGGATGG
>NW_015167098.1:33231-36727 GCF_001447785.1 Gekko japonicus | reverse complement strand
TATGGCAGGGCCCGTATACCACCCCAGGGTCCCATCGAAGATGTGGGGAAATTCTGCACACACCGCCCCGAAATCGTGTGTTCCGACCTGGTTGATGCCCGTAACGGAGAGTCCCAGGGCCTCGAACCATGCTAGTCCCAGCAAGCTGGAGAGAGGCCGGTCCACAACCAGTAGGTCCAGTTGGCCCTTGAAGCCTTGAAACTGGACCCTGAACTTGCCCCAGCCCAACACCCCCACGGGGTTCTTGTTAAAGTCCCGTACCCGTAAACCCTGTGACTTTTGTAGCGGTGCCCCCCCCTTTGGACATAACGAGCAGAGCGTATCCACGGATATGATGGAGTAGGTCGACCCGGTGTCGATCTCCATGGTGCAGGGGGCTCCCTCTATGAGGACCGTCACATGCATTTTGTTGGGGCCGTCGGGGGGCAAGTTACAGACCTGGTGTTGCGGGAAGTGGGACGACACTGTGTGGAGCTCGAAAGGCGGTTCCGCGGTGGTCTGGTGTGTTGCAGATCTCAGGCGTTGTCCTTTGGACCGGCAGACCTTTGCGATGTGCCCGGCCTTGTTGCAGGAACGGCAGACCGCGTTCCGGAAATGGCACGACTTGTGCTCGTGGTTCTCCCCGCAGCTGGCGCACAGGCTTGGAGACGATGCCTTGTTGGTCCTGGAGGATGCGAGTTTGGGTCGATGCTGAGTCCGCTGTCGGAGCTGTAGGACTTCCTCCTGGTCCGAGGCGTCGGAGCCACTGCTCACTTGGGTGCGGTGGGCCGTCTTGGCGCAGTGGTCTCGATGGGCCATCTCGTAGGCGGAGGCCTCCCGGACCGCCTTGTCCAGGTCGAGGTCGTTCTGACTGACCAGTTTCCGCCGGAGTTTGGGCTCTCGCAGGCCCACCAGGAATTGGGTCAGCAGGGTGTCCGCTAGACTCTGGAATGCACAGTTTTTGGCCGCTCGCCGGAGTCCCGCCAGGAAATCGTATGCGGATTCGTCTGGCCCTTGTACCCTCGCGCAGAATTCCATCCGCTCCGCGAATTTGGTGGGTTTGGGTTCCAGGTGATCCGTCAACGCCTGGATCAGCACCATGTAGGGCTCCTCTGCAGTCTTCTTAGGGGCGATGAGGTCCTTTAGGAGTAGGACCGTGCCCATGCCGCACAACTGGAGGAAATGGTCCTTCTTCGTTCCGTCGTCCGTAATTTTGTGGCAGTTGAAGTAGCTCGTCAGGATCTCCAGCCAGGCCTCCCATTCGGTGGGGCGGGCGATATCAAAAGCGGAGATGTTGCTCGGAGGGGTCGCCATTGTGCTGCAGCCACGTGGTTGGGTGTCACCTGGAATGGCGGCGGCGACTGGAGCGTTGAGAAGGGCGCTGCTGCTCTCAGGGTCAGCAGGGTGCAAAGCAGAGCCGGGAGCGGAGCGATGAGCAGTTGCCGGAGAGCTGGGATGTGAAGCGGCGCAGTTCCCGGAGGTCTCGGCATCGGGGCTCGGTGCGATGCTCGTGTTGGCGTCCGGGTCTTTGTTCATGGGGTCGTGGATCCCATTCTCGTCGCCAGTGAAAAGTATGCAGACGGAGAGTGATTTCAGCTAAGCATACCTTTATTTAGTTCAGGACAAAGACAACTGACCGGCTCGCAGGCCGGTTTATATGCATTCAGAAAACCCGCCACCAAGCACACCTAAACACACCCCCTACTCCCGATAGGCTATTTACAGTAACCGGGCGACCATTGGTCTCCCAGCTGGGAAGCTAGCCCTTTTGATTGGGCCGGCTAGGATCCTTCGGATCCTTTGTCTTTCGACTGAAGCTACATAGGAATTGTGCCTGGCCAGCCCGGGCAAGTCCGGGCATGTCAGGCTGAATACATTACAAATTGTTTTAAAATGTAATTTTGAGAACATAAGAGCCCTGTCCGACCAGACCAGCGAGGGTACATTCAGGCCAGCATCCTATCTCACACAGTGGCCAACAAGTTCTTATGGAGAGCCAGCAAGAGGGCACAGAGGCTGAGGCCTTCATCTATCAGAAGAGCCCTGCTGCATCAAGCTAGTGGTCCATCTAATCCAGCATTCTAACTCACACAGTGCCCAACCGGTACCTCTGGATGGCTAAAATGGGGCTTAGAGGCCGAGGCCTTCCCCGATGTTGCCTCCTGGCTCTGGGATTCAGATCGCCTTTGAATGTGGAGGTTCCCCTCAGTCCTCCATTAATCTATCCAGTCCCCTTTTCAAGCTGTTTATTCCTGTGGCCATCACTACATCCTCTGGAAGCGAATTCCACATTTTAATCACTTGCATTCAGCAGTGGTAATTGCTGCTGACTAGGAATATTTCTAACCTTCCAACCCCAAAAGCAGACATTTTCATCACTATTTCCTTTTGTCCCTCCTGAACCTACTCTCCATTAGCTTCATTGGATGCCCTCAAGTTATGCCCCCCGTTAGTCATCTCTTTTCTCAATTGAAAAGTCCCAGACTCTTCTGCCTTTCCTCATAGGGAAGGTGCTCCAGCCCCTATCATCCCTGTTTGAAATTATTAAACAGCCCAAGAAGACTCAGAGGTGTCAGGTGCCACATGTCTGAGTGAGGGGACAGCAAGAAGGATAGGCTAATACAGGAAGAAGCAGCTCTTTTGATAGGTAGATTCCAAACCATGAAGGTTTGTGTAACGATTCCTTGTTTCTGTGTGTGTCTCTTTAAAAGTTTGGTTGCATGGCTGTGGTAGATAGACTAGAGTGGTTGAAAGAGGCAAGTGTGGTATGATTGGTGGTTGACAGAGAGGGGGAGGGGCTTTGGAAGTGAATCTGGTTGGATGAGTATGTGAGTCAGTCAGTAGTTTCAGTTAGATGTTGACAGTTGATGTTCAGTTAGTTAGTTAGACAAGCAGTTCTGTGTGGAAGCAGTTATAAACTGACAGCTGCGATTGTTCAGTGAGACAGGGAAAGCTGAAAGTTGAAGGTATAAAAGTAAATGAAAGTTTAATTGAAGACAAGTTATAGGAAAGGCTGTATGTCCTGATAAACTGGAGAGAAACAGTGAACAATTGTTCATCATTTATACATTACTAGTTACATTGTACAACCCTCTTATTTAGTAGTTATTTCAATAAATCCTCTTTCATCCAAGTTTATACCAGCTCTGAATGAAATACTTCCCAGGACCACATAGATCCCTGTAAACTTTGAACTCGGTCTACCAAATAAAGAAGAGCAATAGTAAAAGCATAAAGGTTTGGAAATCCTTAACATTTCCTGGTGGCAGCCTTATATACCCAGTAAAACAAAATAAAGAACACTTTTAAAGTGAAACTAGTCCTCCCCAATAAGGAGGACGTCACAGTTTGCAAAGGTAATACCCACATGCCTGAAAGGAGCCCAGAACTACACAAGTACCTAAGGCAGCTGTGTTACCATTGATGTAATACCAACAGAGAAACTAACCTTCTCAGTTTTTTCCGGCTAGGCGGGATACAAATCTAAAGTAATAAATTACTACTACTACTACTACTA
>NW_015167098.1:0-33188 GCF_001447785.1 Gekko japonicus | reverse complement strand
CTACTACTACTACTACTACTATTATTATTATTATTATTATTATTATTATTATTATTATTATTATTATTATTATTATTGATGGTGGTGGTGATGATAAATAAGTTCTGCACTAACAGGCTTCCAAGAAATATTCAGGTGGGTCACCGTGTTAGTCTGAAGCAGCAGAATGAAGTTTGAGTCCAGTGGTCCCTTCAAGATCAACAAAGATGTGAGAGGCGGGGCTGCTGCGCAGCAGTACAGTTGACACCGGGCTTTGCTCCCAGGAACGGCCGATACTTCCCTCTTTTTAGAGGAGTTTTTGGGGGATCCCAAGCTTCACTGGACCTCAAGGGCAAGGGACTTGATTCAGGGCCCCCGCGAGTGGCAATGAGTGGGTGGTAGCCCTGGATTGTCCCAGAAGCAGAGAGCAAAGTAGAGCAGTCATGGCAGCCATGATCTGCACAAGCTGTGAACCCCTGACAAGAGAGTAACTTGGAGCCTCAGCAATAACATTGATGAAGATAAACACCATGAGTACTTGTAAAAAGCAACAATTGAAAAAGAATCCAATGACCCTTTGATTATGCCCCTTTAAATCTTTAAAAGGACAAAGAAGAAGGAAGTGGAACCTCCCCCCCTCCTTCCTTTGTGAAGCGGCCAGTATGAGACAGTAAATAACAGCTGTCTTAAGCTCTCACTGGGGTGAAGAGGATATATTAGCTGTTGTTATTTGTGCCTGGAATATAAATCTGAGCAACTTTACAATCTTTTCTCTGTCACTTTATGGACTCTAATGGCTAATCTTCCTCCCTGTCTCTTTTGGATTTAAATGATTTGCTGGAAATATATACGGACTCTTTAAAGAAAAAAACTGAAAAACTGTCAGAATTATCAACTTTTTTTGGAATTTACAGACTTTTTAAAGAAAAAAGGTTGAATAACCTTGGAAAAGAAAGAAAGAGAGACATTTAGAACCGAACTTTCTATGGTGTAACAGTCCTTCATAACATTTGCTCTGTTGTTGAAACCATAACAGCTCACACTGTTTAGACTCCATTGTGGAACTGTATGATATATGACTCATGCTGAAAGATTCTTGGTGGTTAAGATATTCACAGTAAGCATTGTTGTGTTAGGGGGGTCAAAACAGCACAGAGGGGAAAATAACAGTAGAGATTATTGGTGTGCTGGGCTGAACTGGGGTCATTGAAGTGGTTTCAAAATGAGTGTACAAAACACATATAAAAAAATACCAGATGACAAACCTGTTGTTAGCTCTGTTGATGGTGATATGGGGCAGATTTCATGGGAGGAGCCTAAGTGTATAGTTTTTGATACAGTTAGTCTGGCAGTTAATGAGGCCTTCGAAGCTTTTAACTTAAGACAACTTAAAAAGATAACTGTACCAAACTGTATTCAAGATGGGAAATCCCAATGCCAAACTGTCCAAGATACAGATCAAGGGAAAACAGGGGTCTGTGCCTTGAAGACATGATCATTTCTTTGTTTGCTGACATTCCAGCTGAGATTCTCATCGCGAGAAGGAAGCTACGAGACACAGCTAAATCACTCAGAGATCATGGAATTCAATACAGATGGCTAGCAGGCCACCTAGTGGTCAACTTAATCAGCAAAACTTTTACAGCCTCTGGGTGTGGTCACACGGTCCTTTTGATTGGGTTTCACCGCTGAAAAGTACTCAGAAACATGGAGTGATTTCAGCAGAGTACTTTATTTAAGCAGGAACAAGACAAAGTAAGCCTGCTCGCAGGCCGGTATATATGCACAGAAAACCCACCACCAAAACACACCCCTATTTCCCTATAGGCTATTTACAGTAGCCGAGAGTCCCATAGGCTCTCGGCTGCGGACCTGGCCCTCTGATAGGTGCAGGCTAGGATCCGCTGTTCTATTGTTCCCTTAGAGCGAAGCTTCAGGCTTTGTTAGACTGCATGGCCCAACGGTCGCGCACGTGGTAATGGCGGAGTACATTACAACCGCTGTTCCCTCCCACATTTAAATTTACTGATCAGATAGGCTGATCCGCCTCCCGTGGCGAAACGGGCTCACTCGCGCAATCCTTGTGGTTCTTTCCCAAATTTTCCTGTACCAGGAAAATCAAGTATTTTCCAGGTATTTGCGCATTGAATCCATGATTTCGGTGATCTGGACAGCCATTTCTCGCAATTATTGCGATTAGGCTTGTCTGACTGTTCTTGGTGCGCAATGAGGGGTCCCCCCCCCAGCTTCCACCTTTGAGCGCATGAGCACTCCCTCGCTGAAATTCAAGAGCACATCCAGTGCAGAGTTTGTGGTCTGGGGGAGGCAATGTTAGGAGGGAAGGAGGGAGCCCCCGGCATGGAGGCGGCGTTGAAAGTTTCTGGGGGAGGAAGCTGGGGGGTGGGCTGGTAGGCAAGTGGGCTTTGGCATCTGCCCCAGGAGTCCCCGAAGCTGCAGCATTAGGCGGGAGGGAGCCCCCGGCACCAGGGAGCGCACTGAGCTAGCCAGCAGCATCGGGCAGAAAGGAGAACTCTTTCAAAGGTGCCTTTTTCTTTTCTTTTCATTGGCTGGAAAGCTGCTGGGGGCGGGAGAGGTGGGCAGGCAGGAAAGCAAGCTTGCGGTTCAGGGAGGGATGTGTGAAAATCCCAACTTGGAAAAAAAAATTCCAGTTTAAATTACATCGGGAACAAAGCACAATTGCCTTGCCGTGTAACCACAGCCTATGATGAGAGCACTAGCAAGAGGCTTCTGGAAGAACTGACCAAATCAATAGATGGAGACATTTAAAAGGAGATAGTTTGTGTTGGCAAATAGTTTAATAGACTATGTTGAGAGCAATTATATATATATTAGGGTATTTAGAACTGTGTCTTAAGCTGGAAGTATTTAGTAAAAGTATAGGTAAAGGTAAAGGTTCCCTTGCTCGAAAGCCTGTCAAATCCAACTCTAGGGTTGCGGTGCTCATCTCCGTTTCAAAGCCGAAGAGCCAGCACTGTCCAAAGACGTTTCTGTGGTCATGTGGCCGGCATGACTAAACACCAAGGCACACGGAACGCTGTTACCTTCCCACTGAAGTGGTACCTATTTATCTACTTGCAATTTCTTGCTTTCGAACTGCTAGGTTGGCAGGAGCTGGAACTAGAGACAGGAGTTCACTCCGTCATGCAGCACCTGGGTCTCAAACTGCTGAACTACCGACCTTCCATAGCCTGCAGTTTAGCGTCTTAACCACTTGAGCCACCGCAGCTCCACAATATACAAAATGATAAATAATACAGAAGTAGTTATAGCCAGTGGGTAAGGCAAGGCGATGAAGGGTGTGCTCCCCCTAAGACCTCTGGTAACAGGGAGGAGGGTATCTTCCCGCTGAAGGGGTCTCCTCTTCAGCCCCAGTATCAGCAGCCCTGTGCAGCTTTCTTTCTTTTTTTAGGTATAGAAGTAGATAGAAAAACAATAATGATAGAATGAATAGAAAAGAAGTCAGAAGAATGCGTAATAACTTATCCGAAGATGTAAAGGACATATTAAGGAAAAATACTATTTAAAGCGAGTTATACGGCGGTTTCATATGTGGGTAGGATAAATAATAATAATATTAACAACAACAACAACAACAACAACAACAACAATAATAATAATAATAATAATAATAATAATAATACTTTCCATTTATTAATCGCTTTCCCCAGTGGGCTCAAAGCGATGTACAGTTACTCCATATATAGACAAGGGACTAACAATGTTCGTAGGGGATAGGGAAGACAACATATATTCACTTTAATTGCACGCGCCGTCACTGCCCGGTGTAGACATCTTCTGGCTGGCTCCGTCATTTTCCCGCACGGCTGCTTGCTGGCCAGGCCTCAGGACCCGTATGTCAATCGCCACACTGCCACCGCCTGGCCGGAACATCAATTGCAGGCGTTCTTGTTCGTAGCCGGGAAGCTGTTTAGCCTTTTACAAGTCTTGACCAGGCGTCCAACCGTCAGCTAACGCCCTCCCAGAAGGGAGGTTGGCGTGCCCACCCTCGCTAAGGAGTGGTTCCCATTTTATCTACTTGTCGAAGCTTTCGAATCGCTGGGTGGACGATGAGCTGGGGACAACAGGCTGGCTGCTCACACCAGCGCGGGGATTGAACTAACACAGTTCAGATGTTAAGACAGTTAAGTCAGGAATAGGAAACGAAGAGGCTACAAACCGGATTGGGCTTAAATTTAATCTGTTAGTTATACAGTTGGAATGTAACCTCAATATTGCTTTTAACATGTTTAAATTATGAAAAGGAGTATAATGTACAAGAATATGAATTAGTCTTATGTAATATGAATTATATACTCAATAAAATATTAATCTAAAAACAGATCAAGACTACAAGCAAAAAGACTACAAGCATCATACAGAAGGATCTACACAGAAGAACATAACAGACTCAGTAAAGGACAGACAAATGCTGAAACCTTCCAAGCTGTAAAGGAAAAAATGCTGCAGAGAGAAGATAAAAAATACTTTTTGGAATCAACAATTACTTCAAGAATGGAATATAGATGGCAAACCTTAAAAGAAAATCTCTCTACTTACAAGGATAAGAGACATAAAATTAAGACTTCACTGAAAAGAAAGAAGAAGAAAAGAAGAAAATAAAGCTTTTTAAATAAATGTATGTCAGCAAGCAACTTTGTATGTGTAACAGATTAAGAGTGGTCAGGAAACACCCAATTAGTGATACTCATAATAACGTCTGCGAAAATACTATTGGCCAAATACTGGAAATTAGAAACAATTCCCAGTAGGGAAGAGATAAGTTCAAAGCTGTTAAACTTAGCAGAAATTGATAAGTTAAGCTTGTTAATTCAAGGGAATGGGGGAATTTTTTTTGAAAAAATGGTCGAGATTATATAATTGGATAAACAATACTGGTTAATAACAGACTCAGTGTAAAGTGTTTATTGATTGATAATGCATTTGCATGTTATGTACATTTATATATTTGCATGTTATGTACATTTATATATCTAACCCTAACCCTATAGGGTTAGATACAGATGCCTTCCTCTGCGTGACTAATGGGTCATTTCATAGAAAAAGAGGTGCAGGAGCTCATTAGCATAACTTATTAGCATAACTTATTTGCATATGCCACACCCCCTGACATCACTGTAAGTGTGTCAGAAGGCAACACCCACCGCTCAGGCTCCACTGGACTGTTTTGGATTGCTAGGTATTGGGGGGGGGACATGAAGATCTGTCCTCGCAGAGGAGGGAGAGCTTGTACCTGAATAAAACTTGGTCTTAAAGGTGCCACTGGACTGTTTTGGACCGGGGGCTGGGGGGATCCTCTGCAGCTTACGTGGCTGCTTCTTGCTCTGACTGAGGGCTGCTGGGAGCAGGGGGTGGGGCTTGTTGCATGTGCCCACCCTCGGGCTCTTGACCACTGTAGCTCCGCTCCTGTGCACTACTGCAGGAAATGACCCCTGCTAGGGGGTGTTTGGGTCCTGATCTTTAGTGCCTTTCCTTGAATTCCTTATATCTGTAGCCTTCGCGCGTTTAGCTTCAGTTCTAACAATAGATGTGTTTAAGTTGGTATCTATCAACTGTCTCAATAAAGTTTGCTTTCTACAAACTGGCTGGTGTTGAAAACTGATTTAACCAGGAACCCTGGCGTCATTTCCTGCAGGAGCGCACAGGAGCGGAGCTCCGGCAGTAAAGAGCCCAGGGGGTGGGCTGTTGAGAAATGTGCTTAAAAATGTATTTTATTTGTATTCTGCTGACGTCTGTATGTATGGAATGTACTTGCTTTGTGTATGGGTTTGGGGAAACTGTGTGCTTTGGTCTGCCTGAATTTGGAAGCTGTTATGCTGGTGTGCTCTGCCTGCACTGGTATGCTATACTACGCACACACCTACCCGCCCTGCCTGGAAAGATGAAGGCATTCTCCATTATGGTCAGCCAAGAGGACTCTCACAAACAACAGGTCCTCCACCATTAAGGAATTTCTGGTCAACACGTAACCCTCGTATCTGGTTTGCATCTCAAGAGAGAGTTTCCTGTTTACTGCTTGGGAACCAGCTAGAGCATCTACACATCAAAGGTTTTCGGGGTACCAAGAGTTTCACACCTTGACCAGATGCTTCCATTGAGGTATAGGTTAAGATTTGAATATTGTCCACTCCCAGTAGGTAGATACATCACATCCCAGTAACCAATAGGTATAGGGAATGGGACGGACTACAGGTAGGAGATTGGCACAGATGCCAACCCCCAAACTAGGTTTTAAAAGGCGAGGAGCAACCTTTGTTCCTTGTTAGCTAGCCATCTTTACCCCACCTAGGCAACTCAAGTTCTACTGCAGGTAATTCTCACGTGCTCTCTTGGACTGCAGCCAAGAAGCCCACACGTGTTGGCTGGTTCCAACTGTGTGAAGTAGAATCCCTCAGATCTTTTGTCTAACTTCATTGAGAAGGCCAGACTCTCTTCTGGATCAGATAAGTATAACCGTTACCCTTTTCTGTGTTTACCTCCAATTAGTTAAAGGTTTTCTACACTGATTGCTTTCCATTTCTATTGTATCTAAAGGAACTTGTGCACGTGTGAGTGTGAATCTGTTGTTGTATGCTTGTGAATTCAACTATTAATCAGTAAAGAGAACAACTGATTTTATAAACATCCAGTCGTGTTGTCTCTTTCTATGGGGAAAAAGGAGTCTCTGTTCTGATTCTGCCCTCTGTATACACTGGTCAAAAGAACCCACAAGCCCCTGTCGTACATAAGACAGATTTGGGCTAAAGGATTAATCTCCTAACGGGGATTTCTCCTAACAGGGCACATGCAACGAGCCACACACCCCGTCTCCCAGCAGCCCTCAGTCAGTTCTGATTTCTGGGTTCTTGGTACCCCAGAAGCAGCCACGTAAGCTGCAGAGGACCCCCCCAGCCCCCCGGTCCAAAACAGTCCAGTGGCACCTTTAAGATCAAGTTTTATGCAGGTACAAGCTCTCCCTGCTCTGCGAGGACAGATCTGCACGTTCCCCCCCCCCAATACAAACCTACAAGAAGATCTATCAAGCAGTTAGCAGGGGGGTTTTTTTAATAGGGGAAATGATGTGCTATGGCTGGGGAACACGGTGATTTCTGGGAGATCTCCAGGCCCCACAGGGAGATTGGCAATTTCAGTGACCATTTAAGGGAAGATTGGAATATGTATTTTACCTCAGGACACATTCAGTGACTCCCAACAGCAACAGCAAACTGTTTAGAATGTTAGAGACAAAGGCCAATCAGGCCACATATGCAAATGACCTCTGTGTTCTGACTGGCTATTGTACCACAAGGAATCCGACTGACAAAGATCTTAAAATTGTATTGTCTGATAAGTTCTTGGCACTTACTGTAATGTATTGAAATGATTACATGAATCACCTCATAGGACTCCCATGTTAAGCTTCGAGCCAGACCAGGGCTCCTCTGAGCGAGCTTCCTATTGGTCGCTTCGTAACAGCGACCAATCAGAACGATACCATTCCCTAGGAGGGAAAGACTCCCATTGGTCTTTATCCTAGCAATCTCATTGGTTGTTATTTGTAAATAGGCGTGGCTACATTAGCCCGGTTATGTTTAAAAGGAGCATAAGCTCCCACTGTTTTCTGTTCTGGTTTCTTACTGAGTTAGTGCTTGCTCGTTACTTCCAATAAAGCTGAATCACTTGCTGAATCACTGTACGAGTCCTTTGTTAGCGCGATCTAACAATTGGCGACGAGGATGGGATGTTAGAGCAGGTAGGCAGCCCTGCGGACATCCACACTTCGGACTCGGAAGAAAGCGGGCAGAGCACAGCAGCCGATCCGGCGGAGGCGCCACCAGCTCCGGTGCCCAAGTCTCCCCCGATGGCTGGAAGCCAGAAGTTCGAGTGCTTCGAACCCTCCTCAGAAGACTGGGACTCCTACCTGTCCAGGTTCGAGTTCCATCTGGAGACCCACGACATCACCGATGAGGCGAAGAAACGAGCATGCCTCCTGAGTTCCTGCGGGAAGGGGACCTTCGACATAGCCAGGTCGTTGGTGGCCCCAACTGATATAAAGACTGTCACCTACGCTGACATCACGGAGAAGCTTAAGGCTCACTATTCTCCACAACCGTCGGAGATCGCCTGCCGGCACGCTTTTTACAAGCGGAACCAGGCCGGAGGCGAGACCATCGCAGATTTCGTGGCGGCCCTTCGCAAAGCCGCACGGCCATGTAATTTCCACAACGTGGAGGAAGCCCTCAGAGACCGTCTCGTCTGCGGTCTCAAAGATGAAAGGCTGCAACAGAGGCTGTTCGCCCGCACCACCCTGACCTGGGCAGTGGCCTACGAAGAGGCCGTGGCCGCGGAAGCAGCGGAGAAGTCCACGAAGGAGGTCCGCCAGCGGGTGGCAGAGCCCAGTATACACGCTCAACGAGACAGCGAGGGCGAAGACGCGGATGATGACGTCAACGCGGTTCGAGGCAAGCGGACCCCAGCGAAGACTACCAACGTCAAGCCTTGCTCCGGTTGTGGCGGGAAGCACCAGCGCGGCTCCTGTTGGGCTCGTGATGTCGACTGCAGAGCGTGTGGGCGGCGTGGTCATCTGGCCAGAGTCTGCAGATCAGCGAAGAAGGATCCCTCAACTAACAACCGGTCAGCGCAGAGGGGCACTCCAGTCAGCACCCAAGGCAAGACCCGTTCCTCAGCATCGGAAGCAAGCTGCCAGTTGACGGCGACCTTGTCGAGCGCATCGGCCGTAAATCGCACCAGCAGCCAGGGCAAGATCACCGTGACTCCACTCCTCGACGGCCGACCCTGTACAATGGAGGTGGACTCAGGATCGTCCGTGACGGTGATTTCTGCCGCGTCCTGGCGCCAGTTGTTCCCGAACCGAAGCCGGCGGCGGCTCCAGCCTGCGGGAACCAGAGTGTCCGACTTCCAGGGCAACCGAATTCCCTTGGCCGGACGGGACTCTGTTACTGTTGAGTATAAGGGGAAATGTGTTAAACTGTCATTCCTGATTGCAGAGGGAGACCGGGTTAACCTGCTAGGGTTAGATTGGTTTGAGCCATTGGGCATCGGTATTTCTGGGATTAACAGGATGTCTGAAAATAAATGGGGCATGCTGTACGACCTGTTCCCTGATGTATTTGCCGAAGGGTTGGGAAGGTACAAGGGCCCCCCGGTTGCGTTTGACTTAGATCCGTCAGTCAAACCTATTAGGTTGAAGTATCGGAAAGTACCTGTGTCTCTCAAACATAAGGTGGAAAAAGAGATTGACAAACTAGTTGAGCAAGGGGTTTTAGAGCCAGTACCATACAGCAAATGGGAGACCCCGATCGTAACCCCTGTCAAATCAGATGGGTCCATACGACTATGCGCCGATTACAAATGTACGATTAACAAGGCGCTGCAGCAACATTCGTACCCGGTCCCGGTAATAAGCCACATTTTGGCTTCCCTGGGGGGTGGCAAGATTTTCGCCAAATTTGACCTGGCCCAGGCATACCAGCAGTTGCCTGTCACCCCGGAGGCTGCCGAGGCCCAAACAATTGTAACCCACCAAGGGGCTTTTAAAGTGAACAGGCTGCAATTCGGGGTCAACGTAGCACCTGGGATTTTTCAGGGCCTCATGGAACGTCTACTAAGGGGGGTACCTGGCACAGTGCCCTATTTTGACGACGTGCTGATTGCGGGCGGGTCTGAACAGGAACTACTGGACCGGGTTAAAGAGGTCCTCAGGCGTTTTCAAAATGCCGGCCTCAGAGTTAAGCGCTCAAAATGCACGCTCGGGGTGGAAAGTGTGGACTTCCTGGGGTTTCGCATTGACGCAGAGGGAGTCCACCCCACGGATGAGAAGGTATCTGCAATCCAAAACGCCCCCAGGCCGGTGAGTAAGAAGGAGCTCCAATCCTTTTTAGGACTCCTGAATTTTTATCATGCGTTTTTACCGCATAAGGCATCAGTGGCGGCCCCTTTGCACGCGCTTTTGCACAAGGAGGCAAAATGGAAGTGGGGGCAGGCCGAGGAAAAGGCTTTTGTGGGAGTCAAGGAGCTGCTGACATCTAATGCCGTACTCACGCATTATGATGAACACAAGCTCCTGGTGTTAGCTGCTGACGCTTCACCGTTTGGAGTAGGCGCAGTTTTAAGCCATCTGATGCCTGATGGGAGCGAAGCGCCTATCGCTTTTTATTCTAGATCACTATCTGCGGCAGAGCGGAACTATGCCCAGATAGACAAGGAGGGTCTGGCGTTGGTAGCGGCTGTCAAAAAGTTCCATGATTTTATTTTTGGCAGACGATTTTTGCTGGTCACTGACCACAAGCCGCTACTGGGGATTTTTGCGCCCGATAAGCAATTGCCAAACATCATGTCCCCACGCATGCTTAGATGGGCGATATTTTTGCAGGCTTATGATTTTGACTTAGAGCACCGGCCTGGGAAAGCGATTGGGCATGCGGATGCCCTCAGCCGGTGCCCGGTGCCGGACATTGGCGCAGACCCTGCCCCCGCCTGTGAGGTCTTGGCAATTGAGGAGCTTCCTCGACCCCCGGTATCATCCAGGGACATTGCAGCACACACGGCCAAGGATAGCGTGCTGTCCCGAGTATTAAACTGGGTTTGGAGGGGGTGGCCGGTTGGAAGCGTTGAACCGGAGTTCGGCCCTTACAAAAGCCGTCAAAATGAACTATCCATTTCTAAGGGCTGTGTATTATGGGGGAACAGGGTGGTGGTTCCTGACAAACTCAGGACGAGAGTGTTAGAGTCGCTGCACGAGGGTCACCCCGGTATGGTACACACCAAAGCGTTGGCCAGAGGGTATGTCTGGTGGCCGGGGCTGGACAAAGAGATCGAAGAATGGGTACGAGGGTGTCCCAAATGCCAGCAAGTCAGACCCGATCCCCCACAAGCTACACCCCAAGGCTGGGAGTCATCTGGTAAACCCTGGGCCAGATTGCATATAGATTTTGCTGGCCCTCTCCAAGGGCAAATGTTCCTAATTGTGGTGGACGCTATGTCCAAATGGCTGGAGGTCGTGCATATGAAATCGACCACATCACTTGCTGTGATCCATGCGCTCCGCCGACTTTTTGCCACCCACGGGTTGCCTGACGTCATCGTCAGTGACAACGGGCCTCAATTTGTGTCTGAGGAATTTAGGCTCTTCCTCACGAGTAATGGCATACGCCAAATGACTTCGGCCCCTTTCCATCCGGCATCTAATGGCCAAGCCGAACGGATGGTCAGGACGGCCAAAGAGGCCCTGGGTAAAATGGACGAAGGGGACTGGAGCCAGAGGCTGGGCTCCTTTCTTTTGCTGCAGCACACCACCCCCTGTAGTGCTACAGGCCGTAGTCCGGCCGAATTGTTAATGGGGCGGAGACTCACGACCCGTTTGAACCGAATGCACCCAGACCTCACTGAAGAGCAATCCGAGCGTACCACGGCGCAACCGAAGGTGCGCATGTTTGAAAAAGGGGACAAGGTTTTCGCACGAAATTATGCAAACGGGCACTTGTGGCTTCCTGGGGTTATATCCGACTCTGTGGGTACTCGAATGTATGTGGTGCAGTTAGCTGACGGTCGAATATGGCGGCGCCACATAGATCAGTTAAGGAGACGTTGGGCTAGGGACAGCGCTGACTCTCCGACGGCTGAATCCCCTGATGTCGAGTGGACACCCCCAGAGCAGGCGGTGAGTACCGAAAGGCCCGGTACTGTCCCCGAGTCAGGGCAGAACCCTGTGTGCGGGGCTGAAATCCCAGTCGAGTCTGTGCCTGATCCAGGCTGTAGTGAACCCCACTCTGACCCACAACCTTGTCTGCCCGTGGAGCCTGCACCGCTCCGCAGGTCCCAGCGTTCGCGGCAAATGCCGACTTATCTGAAGGACTATGAGTGTAAATACTGTTGGAATAACTGATGTACAAAGGTTGATTGTATGTATGTAAATAATAAAACAATTGGGATGATGGCTTAACTTAGGGGGGAGGAATTGTAATGTATTGAAACGATTACATGAATCATCTCATAGGGCTCCTATGTTAAGCTTCGAGCCAGACCAGGGCTCCTCTGAGCGAACTTCCTATTGGTCGCTTCGTAACAGCGACCAATCAGAACGGTACCATTCCCTAGGAGGGAAAGACTCCCATTGGTCTTTATTCTAGCAATCTCATTGGTTGTTATTTGTAAATAGGCGTGGCTACATTAGCCCGGTTATGTTTAAAAGGAGCATAAGCTCCCACTGTTTTCTGTTCTGGTTTCTTACTGAGTTAGTGCTTGTTCGTTACTTCTAAATAAAGCTGAATCACTTGCTGAATCACTCTACGAGTCCTTTGTTAGCGCGATCTAACAGAATGGATGACCATTCTACAGAAATGGACGGCCGTTTCACACAGCCTTTCCCCTACCAGTAAGGAGCCGTCTCTGAAGCAGTTTGGCATTTCAGACTGCGCTGCTTTGTTTTCCCATCCTTTTTCGCCCGCGTGGACAATCTCCATCTTATTTTTTAAAATGTTCTTTTAAGAGCGCTATGGCGCTGTAACACAACCCCAAAGCGGCGTGATAGCGACCCCATTGGGATGCCTGGACCACTGAGATACATGAGATCACTACACCTGCCATCTGGAAAGAAGTGGAGGCTCAGGCACGCACGCACTTCTGGGTTTGATTTCTGGAATGTGAGGGAGGGAGGGATGCTGCCGGGGTTTGTGAAACTGTCCTGTTCCCCACCACCACCCTACCTTCGCCATGACTGCCCTCTCTTTCAGGCTGCCTGGAATTTAAAAATCTCTTCCTTTAACTTTTCTCCTTCAGGCGCCTTAAATCAAACTGCTTCCCCCCACCCCACGCAGTATTTGGGGACAGGACATACAGGCTGCCTTTTCATCCCCCTCTTTCCCAGCCTCTGTTCTACATGGGCTCTTCGGCTTGGAAACGGAGATGAGCACCACAACCCTAGAGTCGGATTCGACTGGCTTTCGAGCAAGGGAACCTTTACCTTTTTATCTTGCCCAACGAGAATTCCAGGAACTCAAGACCTGTGGCAGGATTTTAAAATCCCTCCTCCTGCTTTTCCAAGCCACACTAGCTCCTTCCAGCCTTGCAAACAGCATCCTCCTCTTGATGGCCAGCATATAGGAATGCCATGCCTCCAGGTGGGTCCTGGGGATCCCCTGCAGTTACAGCCAGTGTTCCCTCTAAGCTGAGATAGTGTGAGATAGCTCACAGTTTTTTAGCCTCTGGCTCACACGTTTTTGTCTTAGCTCAGGATGGATGGCTCCAGAGCAAACTAATCGATGAGGTAGCCAAATCGCTCACTCACAACTTTAATGCCAGGAGCTCACAAAGTGGAATTTTTGCTCACAGAACTCCACAGCTTAGAGGGAGCATTGCAGAGTTACAGCTTCTCTCCTGCCTACAGATATCAGTTCCCAGGCATATAGCGAATGCTGTGGAAGGAGGACTCCGTGGCATTGTACTCCACTGAAATCCCTTTTCTCCCCAGATGTAGTGATCTCATGTATCTCAGTGGTCCAGGGATCCCAATGGGGGTCACTATTGTGCTGCTTTGGGGTTGTGTTATAGCACCATAGCGCTCTCAAACAAATGTTCAAAAAAAAAAAAGACGGAGATCGCCTGTACGGGTGAAAAAGGGCGCAAAAACCTAATCACTGGAGGAAGCGCTACAGGGCATTTTACACAGCACCCTGTAGCACTTCAGGAGCAGTAGAAGAAACTGAAGACCGATTGGAAGCAGTTTGAGGTAAAAACAGCTCAGGAACGCTTCCCTAACAGGACAGAAGCATTTCTGTCTGAAAGGGGAAATATATTCTGTCAGGGAACTGTTACTAAAACGGTTCTGTCTGAAATGACAGACAGAAACCGTTAGTGAACAGTTCTTGAAATGGAAAATATTGGCTGTCTGAAATTCCGCTCTAGAGTCAATGTTTACCTTGATGGCATAGGTGAGATAAATGCAGATATCTTGGACAAACAGATAAGTGCAGAAATGTAAGGATTGCCAAGAGGTATTTCCTGGGTTCCAGGGTGTGAAAGGATTTAGGACAGAAAACATACAACATATTCCATTCATATTCCTGACTTTATGTGGAGGTTCAGAGGTTGTTTTGGAGTGTTTCTCTCTAAAGAAAAGCCACCCCAAGTACTGGATCTGTGCAGCTGATTACACAGATATATACCGATGTAGGCCATTTGGGTAACATTGCCAACTGGGAGCTCGCAATCCTGTGCCACAGCTGTGGCCCTGTGTGAGTCATGGTGGTGGATCCAGCAGGTCATCCATTCAGCTTCATCCTCTCAAAGATTAAGGCTTATCACCTCTGAATCCCAGAAATAGGAAGCAACATCAGGGAAAGGCCTCGGCCCCTCTGCCCTGTTGCCCGCCATCCAGAGGAACTGGTTGAAGAACTGCATGAGACAGGATGTTGGCCTAGATGGACCACTGGTCTGATCCAGCAAGGCTCTTCTTGTGTTCTTATGCTTCAAGAGAGAATGAGGGTCAATTGGGGGATATGCCTTTCTTTCACTTTGTGTATTTCACGTTGTAAGCCTCTTTCCGTCCCTGGCGTAGCAGGAAAGCAGAATAAAAATGCAGGGAAGGGTTTGCTTTTTAATATTATACATCATAGTGCTGGTCCTCCACCTGCAACACAGTTAGGGTTTTCAATCTACTTCTCACTCCCTGTTCAGGGCCTTAATATGCACCATTGCATAATCAGAGTTTGGCCTTTGTCACCTTTGTGTCCTGCTTATTTATTTATTCCATGGATGCAATGGCTATTCATTAACCAAAGGAGAAGAATGGTTGTGGAGTAGCAGGCCAAGCCTCCAAGTTCTTTATTTCAAGATGGATCCTATAGAAGGAGGAGCAGGAGGATATAGGATTTATACCCTGCCCTTCTATGGCTGCCAGGTCCCCCGGGGGGGGGGTGTCAGGGATTCCCCCACTCAAAGGGCCCCCAATCCTCTGGTCTGGATCCAGCCGGCTGGGGGAACCCCACCCCCGAAGTGGCCAGATCAGGCCAACACGCCCAGCGTGATGATGTTACTTCCAGGAGATGTCATCGCGGCGCTGACTGGGACCACTGCTCTCCCGCTAAAGCCGGTAAGTCACTTGGCAACCCTATGCCCTTCACTCAGAGTCTCAGAGCGGCTTCCAATCGCCTTCCCTTGCTCTCCCCACAACAGACACCCTCTGAGGTCGGTGGAGCTGAAAGAGCTCTTTCGAGGACTGCTCTTATCACCAACTCTGGGTTGGAAAATCCCTGGAGATTTGGGGCGGGGCCTGAGGAGGGCGGGGCTTGAGAAGGGGCGGGAACTCGGCTGGTTGTAATGCCTTCTGGTCCACCCTCTAAAGCAGCCATTTTCTCCAGGGGAGCTGATCTCTGTAGTCTGGAGATCAGTTGTGATTCTGGCAAATCTCCAGGATTTACCTGGGGATTGGCAACCCTACACAATCCTTTAGTCGTATGGATCTGTTTTATCTTCCCATTGATGCCCCCTGCTCAGTATCGTCTCTTCAGGCTGGCAGCAACTCCCAGGCGCAGGCCCAGCTGTGAGACTGCTGACCTTCAGGCAGGGCCCCTCCTGGAACTGCCACCGTCTCTAAAACACAGAGATCGGTTTCCATGGAGGAAATAGTTGCTTTGTAAGGTGGACACGAAGGCACCCCATCCCAGCTGAGTTCCCTCCCCTCTCCAAACTCCAAATCTCCCCAAGTTGCTCCCCAAATCTCTAGGGATCTCTCAGCCCAGAGTTGGAAACCGTTTCTACCTGAGATCCTTCTTTGACTTGAGACGGTGTGCATTGAACCTGCTATTGAGATATGGCCCCCTGGGTTCAATGTGACTTGCTCACAAAAGTATACAACGGCTTGCAGCCTTAAGTTCATGTCTGTAGCTGAAAAGCTTCCTCCAAATTGAGGCTTACTACAGTGCAGGATGGAAGAATTAATTTCTGTGCCTTTCTGTTCCATCACACACATGGTTTGGGTTGTTCTGAGTTGAAAAGCTGGTCACTACTAGAAGGAGGAGGAGGAGGAGATAGGATTTATACCCCGCCCTTCACTGCCCAAAGGAGTCTCAGAGTGGTTTACAATCCCTTTCCCTTCCCCTCCCCACAACAGACACCCTGTGAGGTAGGTGGGGCTGAGAGAGCTCTTTTCGAGAACTGCTCTTTCCAGAACAGCTCTGAGAGAACTGTGACTGACCCAAGGTTACACCAGCAGCTGCATGTGGAGGAGTGGGGAATCAAACCTGGTTCTCCCAGATTAGAATCCACGCCACTACACCACTACACCAAACTGGCTCTCATTTCCTCACCAAATCTCATATCCTGAATTCTAAATGGAAGAATTTAATCTCTCCTCTGGCTGCTGCCTCCCAGCCATCAACAGCATTGAATGGAGGATGCCAAATTTCTCCTTGACTTGCGCCACCACCAGATAGATGGCAGTGCAGGCCCAGGAGGGGATGGTTGAACTGGTCCCGTTGCCTCCAACTCCTCTCCCCCCCCCCCACTTTTGGTGTCTCCAAAGAGGGAGAGCTGGTTTCTTGCTCTCCTTTTTCCTTCCCAGGGAGAGATTCTTTGTTTTAAGGCAAAAGTCTGTTTAAAAGTTAGCACAACTGCAGAAGATATATTGGCAGGGCAGTTACGAAATGACCCCAGGCTTCACACCTATGTCGCCAATTCATTCACAGGAGGGGAAGTCTATTAAAAGGCACTTTGAGAGTCTACCCATGGACAGCTGCTAGCTGGAGGCACGGTTGCATTTTGAATGAAAAGTTTTTGAAAGTTATGGAGGAGGAGATTGGATTTAGAACCTGCCCTTCACCACCTAAGGGAGTCTCAGAGCGGCTTACAAACTCCTTTCCCTTGCCCTCCGCACAACAGAAAGACACCCCGTGAGGTGGGTGGGGCTGAGAGAGCTCTGACAGAAACTGCTCTTTTTTCAAGAACAGCTGTGCCAGAACTATGGCTTGCCCAAGGTCACCCAGCCGGCTGCGAGTGGAGGAGTGGGGAATCAAACCCAGTTCTCCCAGATTAGAGTCCGTGCACTGAACCACTACACCGAACTGGCAAAAAGGACACCAAAAACCTGGGAAACTCTGCAACAGGTTGGGAGGAAACTAATCTGGATTGCTAGTAATAACAGACTGACCCCCCACAAGCAATGCAATTGTGGATGACTCTGCACTGGCTTTCCCCTCCATTGTTTTACCAAACCTACCTTGGAACAGAAATTCCCCTCTGCATTGCATGCTGCTTTCACTTCCTTTGATCATCGGGGTTCATGCTGCCTTCTGCATGGATTTATGGCCATTCAGGTGTGGCTTTGCAGTTGCGTTGCCCCCCCGGGGGGGGGTATCTGAATGTGGCTCTTTGAGCTGCACCTTTCCCTCCATGTTGAGAAAATGTGGAGCGGATGCCAGATGCAGAATCGCCCTGCGTTGTATGTAAGGGTAGGTCTCAAATCAATTGTTCCCACGAAAATTTGTCAGTGTTTGGTATGGATAAATGGCAATTAATATCCACTAGATGGTGCCATCGGAGAAGCCAGGCATCACTTGGTAAATAGCCCTGGGGGTCTGAACTAGCAGAACAGAAGCTGGAGTGTCCAGTGGGGGCACCTTTAAGACCGACAAAGTTTTATTCTGGGCATGAGCTTCTGTGGGCACGCACAAAAAGGAATGGCTTATTCATCTACTGTTAGCATCACTTCAGCTAGCTATTATGCTGGGGTGCTGAAGGCTGGTTCTCTGGATCACGTTCCTGGGATCACAGATCACCGCAGACTGTGACAGCAGCCATGAAATTAAAAGACGCCTGCTCCTTGGGAGGAAAGCGATGGCGAACCTAAACAGCATGATAAAAAGTAGAGACATCTCCCTGCCAACAAAAGTCCGCATGGTCAAAGCAATGGTATTCCCAGTAGTACTGTATGGCTGCGAGAGTTGGACTATAAGGAAGGCCGAGCGCCGAAGAATAGATTCTTTTGAACTATGGTGCTGGAGAAGACTCTTGAGAGTCCCTTGGACTGCAAGGAGATCAAATCAGTCAATCCTAAAAGAAACCAACCCTGACTGTTCCCTGGAAGGCCAGATAATGAAACTGAAGCTGAAATACTTTGGCCACCCAATGAGAAGGGAGCACTCACTGGAGAAGAAGACCCTGATGCTGGGAAAGATTGAAGGTCAAAGAAGACGGGGACGGCAAAGGATGAGATGGTTGGACAGTGTCATCGACGCAACGAACATGAAATTGAGTGAATTTCAGAGGACAGCTGAAGACAGGAGGGCCTGGCGTGACCTGGTCCATGGGGTCGCGAAGAGTCGGACTCGACTTTGCGACTGAACAACAGCAAGCTAGCTATTATGCTGGGGCGCTGAAGGCTGGTTCTCTAGGTCCTTCTGTCCACTTCTGATATCATTTTTATCCAGGAGATGTGGATGATCAACAAGATTCACTTTCTGGAATTTGCTCCCCCCCAAAAAAGCTTTGAAAGGAGCAGGGGGTCACCCTCAAGGGGGCCTGGCTTGTCTAATATTGTTAGCCCTGGTATCACAGGCTCCTGAGGTACTTGTTACTCGTGAGCTGGCTCTCGTAGTTAAGATATTCGGGGGGGGGGGTATATCCTGTAACATTATTCTCAGTATATCTACCTTCCTCTTTGTGTTCTCGATCAGCTCAAAACTGGTCAACCTTGGGCCAGATTTTTGATGATATTAAGGGTAGTTTCCCCAGAGCCTTTTTTTTCTTTAGGCAGGTGACCTTAATGCTAGAAGAGGGAATTCTGATGTTTTGTTCAGAAAACTATTAGGTCCAGACAATGGAAATTTTCTCAACTCTTTCTGGTTTGATAGATCATCAAAAGAGTCCGTAATAAATGCAGATAGGCTAGAATTGGATAATCCACATGCAGCTGCTGATGTGACCTTGGGTCAGTCGTAAGTTCTTTCAGAGCTGTTCTCTCAAGGACAGTTCTCTCAGAGCTCTCTCAGCCCCACCTACATCACAGGGTGTCTGTTGTGGGGAAGGGAAAGGAGGTTGTAAGCCACTCTGAGACTCCTTCGGGTAGTGAAGGGTGGGGTATAAGAAGAGAAGAAGAAGAAGAGATTGGATTTATACCCCGCCCTTCACTTGGCGTCTCAGAGCGGCTAACAAACTCCTTTCCCTTCCCCTCCCCACAACAGACACCCGGTGAGGTGGGTGGGGCTGAGAGAACTCTGACAGAAACTACTCTTTTTCAAGGACAGCTGTGCCAGAGCTGGTGACTGACCCAAGGTCACATCAGCAGGTGCAAGTGGAGGAGTGGGGAATCAAACCCGGTTCTCCCAGATTAGAGTCCACACTCCTAACCACTACACCAAACTGGCTCTCACCAATCTCCTTCTCCTCCTCCTCCTCTTCTCCTCCTCATTCTCCTCCTCCTCTACTTCTTCTGCTCCTTCTCCTTCTCCACGAGAGGAATTTGACCATAATAAATGGCTGCTCCAGAATGGACCCAGAGGGGTTTTTTGCTTACCTCAGTACCAGTTGGGCAAGTGTCATTGATTATTTTATTGTTTCAACACATTTTCTTCCCATTGGTTAACCATATGAGGATGTGTGATTTTTTTTTGGTAGTGATTATCTCCCTATATGACATTACCAACTGTTCAGATTTCTGTTCTGAAAAATAACCCACTGGTCCAAAGTGTAAGATTTGCTCCTTGAGGCCGTGAGAACCCAAAGATAACAAGGTTTATCTTGAATGAAATGAAGACCTCCGAAGTAACAGCTATGAGGAAATCACTTCTGTGTCAAATGTCGACTCTGCTTTGGCCACATTGAATGCTATCGTCTCTCTCCTCTAGCCACGTTATTTGAAGCCTTCCTTTGAACTTCATTCTTGGGCAAAACGTTCTGATTCCATCAAGCGACGCGTGCCTCATGATTTGATAAGGAATGCAGACTGGTTAAGCAGAAACGACAACGGAAGTGCAGGGAATTTAAGAGGGACAATGACTCTGAGAGAGTTTTTGGCTCTTAAGAAGTACTATAAGAGATTGACCAGGTTAGGGAAAACCCAAGAATTGCATAATGCTGTTGGATCCCCAGGCATTCGAAATAACTCCACGTTTGGATCAAAGCAAGGTTTATTTCAAAGCGATGGTTCAAGCAGGAACAAGGACATTGTTAGGAATAACTGTCAATACACATGAGCAACATAATAAAGAGATTTGAACCAGGTTAGGGCCAATGAGCCCAGTTCCCGCTGGCGGGAATAGAACGTACAAACGCGCGCCCATTTCATGGGAACATAACAGTTCTCCACAATCAACACAGGTTCAGTTCACAGGCTAGATACCCATAACAAGCTGAGCGAAGCACCGACTCCCACTACCAGCTGCATGACCTTGGCCAGTTCTGCAAAGTACAGAGTAAGCATAAGGAAGCAAAAGGAACCGGGGGGGGGGAAGGTTACAAGATGTGTTAAGCAGGTAACACCAGATACAATGGCAGCTAGCTGACAAATGCGTGGAACCAACTAATAGCAGCTGCCAATTCTAATGACAGCTAAGCATTCAGGTCTATTATAAACCATTTTATATTCCTTCTTGCATTTCCCCACAGGTTGGGAAGCATATCTGAAAAGCTTGTTATCCACTAATAGGACATTATAAAGGATTTGTTGTCAAAAAGCTTTCACAGCCGGAGTTCATTAGCTGTTGTAGATTTTCCGGGCTGTATGGCTGTGGTCTTGGCATTGTAGGACCTGACGTTTCGCCAGCAGCTGTGACTGGCATCCTCAGAGATATAACACAGAAAGATGGAGTACTCTCTGTGTCAAGCTGAGAAGAAAAAAGGTAGGCAGGTAATTTATATCTACTCAGGAAAGTGGGGTAGGGCTGAGTTATTATCATGTAGGAACATGTGAAACATGCTAATGGAGGAGCTTTCCTGAGGAGGTTCTTTTGTATATGGATTATTTCCTGGGGGGGGGGGTTTCCTGTCAGGTCCTACAATGCCAAGACCACAGCCATACAGCCCGGAAAATCTACAACAGCTAATTATAAAGGATTGTTTACCAAACTGACCAGCTGTGATTCCCTCCCCTTTTCAATGCCCCATGCGCGTCCTGTGATTCTTGTGCAGGAGGGACTGCTAGGAGACGTTGGGAAAGGATAGACTCCTAAGCCGACGCAGGAGGAAAAGACGGCAGCGGCAGCCAAACCCTTTGCTTACCTGTGCAAGGTATAGTGTCCTTGTCCTTGCATCTCCAGTAGCAGGAGAACAGCAGAAGTTCTAGTTGGGGATTTGCTACCTAAGGCTCCATATCTATCGTTAGCAATATGGAAAGTGTTACGCAGCTCGTGTCACCTGCTCAGATCCTCATCTTGGGAGACGGGCTGTGGCTCAGCGACAGAGCCTCTGCTTGGCATACAGAAGGTCCCGGATTCAATCCCCGGCATCCTCAGGTAAAGGATCTGACCGCAGGTGATGAGAAAGACCTCAGTGGACACAGTCCTGACTTTGATGGGGCAGGGCTCGGATTCAGGATAAGGCAGCTTTGTGTGTGTTCATCTGTTGTCATTGTGGCCTTTAGTTTGCTTTCACCCTCTGCTGTTGGTGCCAAGGGCTCGTCCAGCCTTGGTCTTATAAGCTAAGAATCCAAGTCCTCCTTTGGTGAAGTGCTCTTCCTGCTGTTGGTGGGGAAGCAAACTCTCTGTGGTGTAGCCAGTTTGGTGTAGTGGTTAGGAGCGCGGGCTCTAATCTGGGAGAACCGAGTTTGATTCTCCACTCCTCCACATGCAGCTGCTGGTGTGACCTTGGGCCAGTCACAAGTTCTCTCAGAGCTGTTCTCTCAAGGGCAGTCCTCAAAAGAGCTCTCTGAGCCCCGCCTGCCTCTCAGGGTGTCTGTTGTGGGGAGGGAACGGGAAAGGAGATTGTAAGCCGCTCTGGGACTCCGAGTGAAGGGCAGGGTATAAATCCAATCTCTCCTCTTCTTCTTCTCTTCCCTGGCTGAAGGTTTGGCTTAACAGCAAGGTCCTTGCAGCCCTTTTAATATACCCACTATGCCCTCTTAAGCAGAGTCACACTTATTGAGTTTGGCAAGTCTGGCCTGCCACAGCATTATGCATAAAGTTGTAACAAGACTCCAGAGTGGTAGAGTGATTCAAACGTCAAACTAGGATCCAGGAAACCTAGGTTCAACCCCACCCACCCCTGCCATGGAAGATGCTGAGTGACCTTGGGCTGGCCACTCAGCCTGACCTACCTTGCAGGGTTCTCATAAAGATCAAATGGAAGAGGGAAGCCTGATGCACTTTTAGGGTTGCCAGCCTCCAGGTGGAGCCTGGAGATCTAGAGCTGTGGCTGGTCTCCATTTGCCCGGAGAAAATGGCTGCTTTGGAGGGTGGACTCTACACCCCAGTGAGATCCTGCCCCTCCCCAGAGCCCATCCCCCCGGATCCCCCCCCCAATCTCCAGGAATCTCCTGTCCTGGAGTTGGCAGTCTTAGTATAGATACGTAAATAAAGTATCCCCCAGAACTCGCTTTCCAAAGAAACCTTCCCACTGGTGATGTCAGGTCCTCTGTTAAGAACATAAGAGAACATAAGAGAAGCCAATGTTGTATCAGGCCAATGGCCCATCTAGTCCAACACTCTGTCACGCAGTGGACAAAAATACCAGGTGCCATCAGGAGGTCCAGCAGTGGGGCCAGGACACTAGAAGCCCTCCCACTGTTGCCCCCCCCCCAAGCACCAAGAATACAGAGCATCACTTGCCCTAGCCTGAGAGTTCCTACCTATACCTTGTGGCTAATAGCCACTGATGGACCTCTGCTGCATATGCTTATTTAATTCCCTATTGAAGCTGTCCATGCTTGTAGCCACCACCACCTCCTGTGGCAGTGAATTCCATGTGTTAACCACTCTTTGGGTGAAGAAGGACTTCCTTTTGTCCGTTCTAACCCGACTGCTCAGTAATTTCATTGAGTGCCCATGAGTTCTTGTATTGTGAGAAAGGGAGGAAAGTACTTCTTTCTCTGGATCAGAAGGGAATTCTCCTGGTAGATAGCAAGACTAGTTATCTTGTTATCTAGCTGGTAAAGAAAGATTCTAAAATGGGAGGCTTTCAGAGCTGTGATTCTACATATTCCTTTAACGAACACATTTGTACTGAAGGTCAAAAAAGTTGTCATAGGTTTCCAAAAGACAAAACCAGGAAAGAAGAGGGGAAAACAGAACAAAAGCCAGAGGGCATTCCTCACTTCATGGCTCAAACAGTCTTCATTTCCATCTCACAATGGTGGTCTCTCTGCATTGTTCTAGAGGCCGGGGTGTGAAGAGCCTCCCCTGCCCGAGGCAGAGGCCCCAGGGCACGACAGCAAAGGGAGCAGCAAGCACGGTTGGGGGACTGCTTAGAGACCAGGGCCCGGCCAGGGCACTCCTCCAGCACCCTGTGGAATCTGGCGCAAATCATCAGATAGCCCTCCAGAGGCCGGCAGGAGGAGTTTTGTGTGGCCTGTGTTCAAGGGGAAGGCTGTCTGCCTGAGCGGACTGCAAAGAGTCACTTGGGCTGCTCCAAGTCACCTCTCGACCTCTGTGCACAGCGAGCCTTGTGAGGAGAAACACAAAGAGGGAGGGAGGAGGTGGCACAGGGTGAACTTCGAAAGCCACTCGCCTGCCAGGGAGCGAAGAAAGCGGAGCAGCAGCTGCAGCTGCCCCTCAGAAACGCCCATCAAGATGCCCTTTCAAAATAGCTCTCCTGGGACGCGGCGCACCAACCTGATCATGGCCGGAGTTGTGGTTCTGCTGATCCTGGCGGTGGTGGTGGTGGTGGTGGTTGCTGTGCTGTATCCTGAAAGGAAAGGGACCCCTGGCACAGAACCGTCACAGTGGAAAGGCAAGGGGACCACTGCAAACCTGCAAGAAATCGTCCTGGGCAGATGTTACAACTACATCACGACAGTGAACCCTGCACTCAGGTGAGTAACCGGAACATTCTTGTGAAGAATAAAAACAGCACGCTGGGCTGGAGCCCTTTTCAGGGAATCGGGCTTGCAGCTGGGTATGAAAATCCGTGAGATTCTAGAGTGAAATATGTCATGTGCGACTTGGAGCTGATTGTATTCTGTACACTTTTTAATTTTTAAAAAGGATTCTGAAATTCCACCCACATTTCTGCTAGTCTTGCAGGAATACGGCTGCCTCCACCAAGTAGGTGAGCACTTTTCCCCTCCCCTTCCAATTGGAAGAAATGTAACTTTCCCTAGTATGCAGGAACAGGCAAAGCTTCATCTGTTGTATTTCGCCTTGCCGTGTATCTGTTAAAGTGGCAAATGTGGCTCAGTATGAAACTAAGGTGGCAGTCACATGTGCGAGATAACGTGTGGTGGGGGAAGCGAGGCTATTTCCCGCGGAGGAATTTGACCTGCAGTTGCGCAGTCACACAGTCCTTTGAAGCTGCGGGGGCAGCCTGCCACTGCATGATCAGACACAACGGCGGGTGAGTCGGGGTTGGGTTTTTCTGTTTGTTACCGAGGCGCTTAAACGGGGAATCAAGGAATCGCATCTCAGCACGAAGGCTCCCTATGGAGTGTGCAATGATGAGCAAACTGAGAAGGGGGGAAAAACAATGGCATGGGAGTTGGGACGGCCTGATCAGATCATCCCAACGCCATGAGAGTGCGCTGCAGCGATCGGACAGGGGGAAGTCTGTCTGTAGCCCATAGCAACCCGCTTGCTAGTGGACTTTCCCTGGTGTCTTTTTACTCCCCTTCTGCGGCAGAGCAAAACGGGTCACCGAAGGGTGCGGGGCGCTTCTGATCTTTAAATCCCTTTAAATCCGCCCAGCGTTCGTGCCTATGGTGTGGCTGATTGTGCACAGGCGAGGCGCAGGTGCCAACCTCCCAGTGGGGCCTGGAGATGTGTGGGGGGGAGGGAAACAAAGCTTCCCAAAAGTTGCAGGAGCACGAGTTGCAGCAGCGCTGAGCCCCCCGCACCTTCCTCCCACCGTAACACCTTTCTCTCCTCCCTCCCCCCAGCTCGTATGCCAGCGCCTGGCGCGCATGGGAGGGGGGAACTGTGCAGGAGACGAGGAGGCACCGCATCTCTTCTGTGCCTCCAGCCATATTAGCACCACCGGCCGCCCTGGAGGACGGGGGGATTGGAGATGGGGGGTGCGTCCACACCCTCCCCACGCGTCCACACCCTCCCCCCGCTGCCACCGCACCCATTGGCCTTGGTGGGCCAGGCGCTCGCTCCCTCCTGCTTGCCTGCCTTCACCGCCTTCCTGCCTTCACCACCACCGCCGGGGTGCTCCCAGCAGCGGCAGCCTCCTCCTCCAGCCCTGACCCACCATAGCAGCAGCAGCGCCACCGCCGGCTCCCCCATGGCCGGACACACTGGAGCTGCAACCACCCTGCCACAGAGAAGTCACCCAGAAGGGCCAAGCCGCCTCTCCCCTGCCCCTGCCCGGCTGCGGGGAAGCTGCTGTGGCAGCTGGCGGTGCTCAGGGACGGGGGATGCAGGGCTGGCTGGGGATGTGGCTGCTTCAGCGGCGGAGCAGTGGAGGTGAACAGCAGTGCGCTAAGGTGGCATGCGGGCTTTTGGGGGGAGGTAAACTTTGGTGCCCCATCCAGGGCCTGCCGCCCGCCCCATCCAGGGCCCACCGCCCGCCCCATCTAGGGCCCGGAGGTCTAGGCGAATGCCTAGTTCACCTAGCAGGTGAGCCGGCCCTGCATGTGATTGCGCCCCATACGTGGCTTTTAGAAAGAAAATGAACCTTTTAAGTTAAGGCATATTGGAAGGGTAGGTGGAAGGGTAGACCGGCCAGCATGTGAAGGCCAGAGCAGGCAAAGATGCTGAGGGGACCAAAGGGCTTCTTAGCAATGCTGGTGAACAGTTGCCAGTAAGCCAAATGTGAAGCAGGTGCAGGTTTGTGCCAGTGCGCTGAATCACTGCTCCTATGTCTATTTATTACTTGTTATGAGATCTTTTGTGTGTAGGTGTGTCGGTGGCACCTGCAAATCTCCCGCTATGACAATTGATCTCCAGATGACCAAAATCAAGTCGCCTTGAGAAAATGGCTGCTCTGGAGCGTGGGCTCTGTGGCATTTTACCATGCTGAGGTTCCACCCCCTCAACACTGCCTTCCCCAGGATCCCCCCAAAAAATTTCCAGGTATTTCCCAAGCTGGAGTTTGCAATCCAGCATTTGGACTGCAGGGATTTTATGAATTATTAAGCAAAAAGTCAATTATCAGTAATGTTCAGCTGTGCATTTTCAATTAGAAGAAGATTGGATTTATACCCCACCCTTCACTTGTAGTCTCAGAGCGGCTTACAAACTCCTTTCCCTTCCCTTCCCCTCCCCACAACAGACACCCTGTGGCGGTAGGCGGGGCTGAGAGAGCTTTGACAAAAACTGCTCTTTTCGAGAACACCTCTGAGAGAACTATGGCTTGCTCAAGGTCATCCAGCAGCTGTGAGTGGAGGAGTGGGGAATCAAACCCGGTTCTCCCAGATTAGAATCCACGCACTTAACCACGGCACCAATCTGGCTCTCTTTCACTCTGGGCTTTCTTATAGTGGCTCTCATTCACTCTGAATGTTGATGTCATTTAGCTTTTTCATTAAAAAAAGGTTGCCGACCACTGTGTTAAAGGCTCAGGGATACAGTATACCATTTGAAAGATTTGAGTTCATGTATGTTCAAGATAGTTAGACTTATGGATTATGGCAACCCTGATATATATATATATAAATATATAAATATATATAAATATATATATATATATAAAACAAATCTACAGAACTAAAATCAGTCCTGATGAGGAATTTTTCTGTTCATTTGGGAAATGTTGACATTGTTTATATCAGGGTTGCCAACCTCCAGGTGGTGGCTGGAGATTTCCTGGCATTATAGCTGGTCTCCAGGTGACAGACATCAGTTCCCTTGGAAAAAACAGCTGCTTTGGAAGTGGGCCTCTATGGCGTCACATGCCACTGAGGCCTCTCCTCTGCCCAAGCCCCGCCCTCCCCAGGCTCCTCCTCCCAAATCTCCAGGAATTTCCCAACCCAGGCTGGCAGCCCCAGTTTCTAGCAATTTGGGGCCTTCGGGTCTCAGTGTTTGCTTTGTTATCTGTCCTGGAAAAAGATTGTTCAGTCTGCAGTAACTCTGGGCAGCCATCCCAGAATATTGTTGGCACCAAAGAAGATCAAAAGTCAGAGAAGTCAAGAAGAGTTGAAGAGAATACACCAGGTTTGGAGAAAAGAGTACCTGGGAGTACCTGGGATTTTTCTTCTTTCACAGTAAGGATAGAAGATCCCTTGTAATTCAAAGTTAGTCTGGGAGTTGACTGGTTAACAGCTCTTTATGTAAAACCTAAAGTCCAAGTTCTTACTGATGGCCTTGTTCACCTAATCATGAGACCGGGATGTTCCCATCACTACTTTTATTTCACATTGCTCTAGAACCTCCGATACGTCCCATGCCAAATCTCCCTCTGCGGCAGACCTCAAGATTTGGGATCAAAAGGCCAACTTTCCATTGTATGGTGAGGGAGCACTGCTGGTCCTTCTTGGTGGACGCTATGGTATCAAACCTCGTGCGTTTGGTTCATTTTGCCAAGATCTCTGAATATCAAATTAATTGAAGGAAACTAGGGCTGCCACCAGCCTTCGGATGGGGCCCGGAGATCCCCCTGAATTACAGCTCATCTCCAGACTACAGAGATCAGTTCCCCCGGAGAAAATGGCTGCTTTGGGGGGTGGGCTTTGTCGCACGGTACCCCACTGAGGTCCCTTGCCAGGTTCCATCCCAAGCTCTCCAGGAATTTCTCGAAAGGGAATTGGGGAGGGGGGTAACCCTAAAGAAAACCCACAACTGTGCAACCCAGATATTCGACTGGAAAGCATGTTCCTCCTGGGCATGTGCATAAGCAGGTACAGGAACAAAAATGTTCAATTTTTAATGTTCTGTGTGTCCCTCACTAGCCAAATACCCCTGAGACCCTGGCCTTCTTTTTTTGTTCCTTTGAGGTCTGCCATGGATACCTCCAGCCAACAGCAAGCTTTCAGAAGGAATGCCATCCAGGCCGGACATGTCTTTCTCTATACTTCTTTCATTGTTTTGTGTTATTTGATTTTGAGTTCCAGGAAAACCTATTGCCTCCTACCCATGAATGTTTCAGAGATCGTGTCTGGAAGGCAGGGAAAAAGACTCCTTTGTTCCAATCTTCTAACTTTGCTACAAAAATTAACTATTTCTGAGTCACAAATTCTTGATCCAGTTTCCTTCATTTCCTGTTCCATCTTGTATGTATCTATGTAATAATCACCATTTAATTTACAGTATTTCTAGATATAACCATTGATTCGGTCAGTGCAGGAAAATTTATTTGAGTCATCCCCTTCTTTGATTATTATTTTCTTTATTGTCTTTATTGGATTTATACCCCGCCCTTCACTACCCAAAGGAGTCTCAGAGCAGCGTACAATCTCCTTTCCCTCCCCCTCCCCACAAGACGCCCTGTGCGGTAGATGAGGCTGAGAGAGCTCTTTTGAGAACTGTTCATGAGAGAACAGCTTTGAAAGAACTTGTGACTGACCTGAAGTCACACCAGCAGCTGCATGTGGAGGAGTGGAGAATGAAATCTGGTTCTCCCAGATTAGAGTCCAGGCTCCTAACTACTACACCGAACTGGCTCTGTTCAAGAGCTAAAGTCATATATATGACATTGTCATCATTGTAATTATTTGTACTTAAATTCAGCTCAAAAGATATGTTAGTGTACTTGAAAGAATTACACTTTTCATCACACCCACAATAACTAAGAAACAACTTCTGAGTTTAGGGAGCTGCTTTGGATGCAGGGGGTCCCAGATTCAGTCCCCGGCATGTCCAGCTAAAATGGGCAGGTAGGAGGTGATGCAAAGACTTGGAGCATCACAGTCAATCAGAGCAAACAATACTGACTTTGATAGACCAAGGGTTTGACTCAGTATGCAACAGCTTCCAGTGTCCATGTGTGTGAGGTTCGACGTAATAGCTGGAATAGACGGTCAGCAGAAACAAAATGTCACAGCTACGACTGCAGGTGGGGGTGCGATGGGGTGAGTGCATGGTAGCAGTCACTTCCCCAAGAGAAAAATAATTCTCTTCCCATAGTAAAAAAATAGCTGGTCAGAAGTCAAAACACTTCTCCCTGGCAAGTGGATATTTATGCACAGAGTGCTATAAACATAAGAGAAGCCAATGCTGGATCAGGCCAACGGCCCATCCAGTCCAACACTCTGTGTCACCCAGTGGCCATCGGGAGGTCCACCAGCAGGGCCAGAACTCCAGAAGCCCTCCTACTGTTGCCCCCCCCCCCAGCACCAGGAATACAGAGCATCACTGCCCCAGTGTTCCACCTATACGCCGTGGCTAATAGCCACTGATGGACCTCTGCTCCAGAGTGTTTTTAACCCACCACTCCCTCCCAATATTTACAGCCTGAAGCCTTCCTACAGGTTCTGTCCCCACCCTGGGGTTTTGATCTGTTACACGTCAAACCCGACACCATCCAACGTGTCAGACCATGCATAAGTACTGTTGCATCTCTGGTACCGGCAGTATTTCAAAGCTTTGAAATCATAATTAGAAGGCCTGGCAGATAATACACTAGCAGCGCAATCGCGTTCATGTTTTTAACAGAAGCAGAGAGTTTGTTTCCCAGTAAGTGTCCGTGGGATCAGGTTGTACGTCTTGTGGCAAAAAGCACCCTGTGGAAACCTCATTCGGCTGTGCCCTGACCTGGACCGCCCAGGCTAACCTGATCCTGACAGATCAGCAGGGTCAGCCCTGGTTCAGACTTGCAGGGGAGACCACCAAGGAAGTCCAGAGTTGCTCGCGTTTGTGCACATGTGCAGTTCTGCGGAGTAGCACTGCTTTCAGTTTTGTGTTTCTGCGCATGCGCTTACAAAAAACATCCAGTTTGCGACGGGACGTGGACAGGCGCCAGATGCCACGGGATGCTAGCGCTCTCACAATCAGACGCCCGCCCCTACCCCACGTTTTCTGGATACTAGTGCACTTTCCTTGGTATTTTTTAACTCCGCATCTTCGGTGGGACGCCACGGGTTGGCCACGAGTGCGCTACACTTCCCAGATGTTGCAGTGTGATCGTGCCCCGAAAATCCACCCGACATTCGTGCCTTTTGCACGGCAAATTCTCCGTGTGACTGGGGCCTGTTAGACCTCTGTGAGGAGTTCACATTCCCAGCTTTATTCCTCCCCCTGTTCCACATACACATAGGATCCTTTTTTTCACTGCAAGTAAAGAGCTATAGGGTTAGGGTTGCCAATTCTGAGTGGTAGAATTCCTTTTTTAAATTTTTGTTTAGAGTTCGGTTACAAAAACGTTAATTGTTACTAACAGTCAGGTCTGGGTGTTTTACACCGTGTCACGGGCAGTCTTGTAACCAGCAGCACAGACCAAGAGAGAAACACCCCCAAACAACCTCTGAACTTCCACAAGCAGTGCCCTCACAAAGCCAGGCTTGGCTCAAACAGTGGTTTTTTCCTGGAGAACACCACATTTTATCTGGGAAAACTCAGGCCAAGTGCCAGGCCGGCTGCACGGTCAGACATCCTCCATGCAACCCCCCCTTCTCTGCTCAAGACAAAGGACAGACAAACCTAAGCTCTTGCCTCAAGCATCTTCTCCTGACCAGATGCCTGGTCTTTTGTTTGTCAAATGCACAGGCAGACAGAGGCGATAAGGCACTGGTCACTGTGTCTCCGTCATGAATGGAATGTGTTGTATGTTTCCTGTCCCAAATCCTTTCACACCCTGGAACCCAGGAAATGCCTCTTGGTGATCCTTACATTTCTGCACTTATCTGTTTGTCCAAGATATCTGCATTTCTCTCACCTATGCCAGACCCCTCAAGGTAAACATTGACTCTGTGTTTCTGCAGAATGGTCATCCATTCAGCTTCATCCTGTCAAACATTAAGGATCTTCTCCTCCTTTGTTTGGTACCAGGGAAACACCAGATCGCCCTATTATTCCACAATGGGAATCCCATCAACCCATTGTGAAAGTAGCTACCACACTTTAACATACCTTCAGGATACATTTTGGGGTATAAATATACCCAGTCTTGCACATGCCCAGTGTGATTTTAGCTGGGCGCACACAAAGCTAACACCCCTGAGCACCACTCAGGTCCTCTGTGGTCTCGCTGGTTGGTCCACGCACCTCCTCTCTTCATACCTTGGCTTTCTTCATCTCTTCAGGATAGGTAAAGTATAGCCCTGATATTCCCCTCTATTTGTCTGTTAACTGCTTGATATATCTTCTTGTATGCTTGCAGTCTCTGATTTGAACGTAAAGATCTAGATTATCAATATTATTATTATTTAAATAAAATCTATTTCTTTTACAATTTGGACTGGTCATTGACTCTACCAGAGGTCTCCGTAAAAACTGATAGCCAGATCTCACTATTGCCCCACCTCTGCCTTTACCCAATCAAACCAAAGGCAAGAATATTATTTAATAAAGCTGGCAGGGGTAACAGTTTTTGGACAAAGTGTTAGAGGAAAGAGAGGCTCCAGAGATGCCCAACATTCTCTGACCCCTTCCTCCTCCTTCCAAACAGAAGGAATCATCCAATGCAGATCTAGAACGGGGCTTTCTAGTAACTTCAGTTCCATCTGGTACATGGCACTGATCCTTAGAAGCATGGCTGTTTATTCCTCCTGTTACCAGCCATCTTCTCTGAAGGCGATTACTTTGAGCCAGTTTGGGGTCGTGGTTAAGTGCGCGGACTCTAATCTGGGAGAACCGGGTTTGATTCCCCACTCCTCCACTTGCACCTGGCTGGATGACCTTGGGCAAGCCATAGTTCTGTCAGAGCTGTTCTTGAAAAAGAGCCGTTTCTGTCAAGAGCTCTCTCAGCCCCACCTCCCTCCCAGGGTGTCTGTGGTGGGGAGGGGGAGGGAAAGGAGTTTGTAAGCTGCTCTGAGACACCTTTGGGTAGTGAAGGGCGGGGTATAAATCCAATCTCCTCCTCATCCTCCTCCTCCTGCTTCACCAACTCTTCTTCCTTTTCTTCCTGGTTCTTGCCCAGGAGAACTGATCTCTGTAGTCTGGAGATGAGCTGTAATTCGGGGGGGGGGGGGGGGGGGGGGATCCCCAGCTCCACTGGGAGGCTGGCAGGCAGAAGACAGGAGTTCCCTCCCATGCTTTTGAAAAATGTATCTGCTTTTAACACCATGAGAAATGGAGACATCGAATGCTTGTTGAATTCAGAAAAGGGATGCTCTTCCAGGCTTGGTATTTCTTTTGCCAGTTTCTGAGTTTTGGAAAAGGGGACTTTTCAATGTCCTTTTGTCACTTTTGTTTTCCTTTGGCCAGTTAACATGTAAACTGGCCCCACAAAAAACAAAGCAGAACTTTCCCCTTCAGGCACGGGCTACTTCTCATGCAGATGAAATCCTGGTGCTTGCAAATTCCCAAACTCGGACAGCTGATGCTCACACAATTTACTTCTCCACATTTCAGTTGCCTTACAGAATATGGACGTTAAGAGTTTGCCCTGAATTATATTCTTTCAAATGCTGAACTTAATCTATGGAGTAGTTAGGTAAGGGTAGTTTTACCTGCCACTGAATGCCTCCCTTGAGCAGGGTGGGACTCCTCTTGTATATTCTGACAAAACTTACTCTCTTGACCGGCGTCTCAGAGGTTCCGCTGCCGTCACTAGTATTCTATACAGGATGCTTCGATTTCCCGTCAGAAGGCACAGACATCCTTCCATGGGGTGCTGAAGAAAGCATGTGTCAAGGCAAAGCAGTTGAACATCCACAGCGCCACCCTAAGCATAGGTTTTGTTTTTTGGTCTGTGTTTTGCTGTGAAGTCTCACTTGACTTAGCCCTTGGGGTTTCTGAGGCAAGTGATGTCCTCCTGGGGGCTGTGCGCCTCCACCATGGCATACAGCTATAAGGACTGATGTGGTGGGCGGCTCTTGGGAGGGAGTGCTCCCTCCATGCTCAGCCAGCCCCCACAGGACCCTCTTGCTCCCACTGTCTGGCAACACCCAGCTCACATAGGCCACTGACCCACAGAGCTCCTTCCCATGAGCCCTTTTGAAGCCTCAACCCCTTTCCCTTGTCCCCCTTGTTCTTCTGTGGAGACTTGCTTCTTTT
>NW_015167097.1:437223-441077 GCF_001447785.1 Gekko japonicus | reverse complement strand
TCTATGTATAAATTAATAAAATTCTTTATAAAAAAGGAAAGCCTATGGGATCAACATAAATTGGCTGTGACTTGATGGCATTTTCCACCACCACCAGTTGTCATAAGGTTGACATGTATCTTTAGCAGTGCAGTCCTGAGAGGAATTACATATGTGATGTTCCTTCTCCAGTCACACAGAATGCCTTCCACCATCTAAATCTCTCTCTCAGGTTATGAGTTACATATAGGTCAGGACATCACATTTACCACCCTTCTTGTCTCTTTTAAAATATAGAGACAGCCTTGACCATTTCCCCTCTCAGGTCCTTTCTCTTACTCACTGAGATATCAGCAGACAGGGTAGCCCAGCCCCCTTTAAACAAGCCCACACTCACACAGAGTTATTGAGGTTGGGGCTCAAACACTATTCCACTCATACACTGCCACCATTTATCTATATATCTATTTCCCAAGTGTACCCCCTATCTGCAGGTACCTAAATCTGCAGATCAGGGCCACACTTGGACTAAGCGGATTTTTCTGCAAACTTGTGTGACCCCCCAAATTTGCAGAAAAATTTGAACTCTACAGAGAGGGTTAAATCCCCCCAAAGTAAAACAGTGTTCACTGCACTTACACAGCCTGGGAGTCTCACTAGGCCAGGAGACCCACTGGGTCTGGCATCAAGTGTTAGTAGCCACCCTTATGAACAAAGCAGAAACAAGGCTCCTGTGTTGCCCTTCTTACTTTCAACTTTGTGACCATTTGTTTGTCTTATGCACATGGTATGTATATGTGCAGAACTTAAAGTGACTGTTCTAAAAGTGAATTTAAATTAAGGACACAGCAGGAGATTGCTGAAATACCACTATAACCACTGGCCAATTCCCACCTTTTCCAGGGTTTAGCCCAGGGGCATGACTAGGGAGGATCCCAAGGGTTCCCAGGCTCCCCAAAATTTCTGGGGAGCCCCTTCCTAAATCCCACATGGCTCCGCCTCCATAGATAGTGACAATGGCTTGTGATGTCACTGACTCCTCCCTATGATGTCACTGGGCCTTGGTTCATTAAAGAACCTAGCATAGCAATGCCTATGACCCAGACCCCTCTGGGAAATAGGAAAGCCTACGCCCTTGGTTGGGAGTTCTTAATGTTAGCTCAATTCCCCCTCAGAAATGGGTCACTTAGGTTTTCTGGTTTTGGCTCCTCACTTGGCAGGCGCGCACCGGTGAGCTCTACATGGTGCAGCCTGTTCCACAGCGGCTAGGAGGGGATATGTCTGTGCCGGTTCCCCCCTGGGGCCCCCATAGAGGGCCTCTCAGCCATGGGGTGCGAGTAGTGCCGCTCAGGAGGCACGATGCCAAGGGATTGAGGCACCCTTTGCCTCGAAGGTCCTACCACCATGGCACCATTATGGCAATCAGAGGCGCACACCGGTCGAGCATTCAGGAGTTCTAGTGAAAATGCAAGATATCTCAGCAGTTCAATGATACCGGAAGAAATGTGAGTGAATTTGCATCAAGCGCCTGAACTTTTAAACGGGCTCTGGAACCCCCCACACCAGTGACAGGGGAAGGGACCAACATCCCCCCCAACAAAAATGAAACTTTAAACTAAAGCCTTACCGGAAGGGGGGGAAGAGTCAGGGAAAATTTTATTTGATTGAGCAAGTACATCACCACATAAAGCGAACAACGATAGCTCCCTTATAGAACTATAGGAGTGGGGAATCAAACCCGGTTCTCCCAGATTAGAGTCCACACACTTAACCACTACACCAAACTGGCTCTGTGTGCCAGATGTGCCAGAGTGGCCTCCTGTCTCACATGAGGAGATATATGAGCATTTTTCTAGTCTTAAATCTGGTAAAGTCCCAGGCCCTGATGGCCTATCTGCTGAGTTCATGAAAAACAATATTGAATGGTGGTCTCATTCTCTTGCACGCCTCTTTACATTAATTGATAAATTTGGTACTTTACCAGAATCATGGTTAAATTCCATAATAATTCCGATTTTCAAAAAAGGTGACCCTAACAACCTAGAGAACTACAGACCTATTAGTCTCTTGTCTATTCTAGGGAAAATTTATGCTAAACATCTTCTTAAGAAATTATCTGATTGGATGACTTCGCACAATTTACCAGAGAGAGAGCAAATTGGATTTGTAACAAACCACTCTACTTTAGATCACTGTGCCTTATTATTATTACTATATATAATGTTACAAATCACTGTACTCTGATTGTTTCTCTTTGTTGGCATATGGGCTGATTTGTACTGTTATCTTTTCTTTTTAAAGTTATTGTTATGCCAATAAAGGTTATTGGAAATTGGAAATCAGCAGCCATGCAGTGCAGGAACCCCACTGGGCCTGGTGGCAGTAGCTGCACTGAGTCCAGCAGAAGCAGCCGTACAGCCCAGGAGCCCTGCTGTAGCCCAGGAATCTCACTGGGCTCAGCAGCAGTGGCCGTACAGCCCAGGAACCACTCTGGGCCTGGCAGTGCCCCAATCCAGGAGCCATGCTGGGTCCACCACCGGCAGCAGCACAGCCCGAGTAGTGCTGGGCATGTCAAGTAAGTGGGGGGATTCTCCCCACAAGTATCACAGGTCCACACTTGTTTATTTCCTAATATACATACATACATGTGTGTATACACACATACATATCGCCCCGCCCCCCCGAGATATTGAGTGTGTGTGTTTCTTTCCCTGAGACACACAGCCCATAGGGTTAAATAAAATAAGTTAACTTTTATTTATGGTTTGAACATAACATTGAAGAAAGTGAGGCAGAAGTTACGTTTCGCTTCCATTGAACTTTTGAACTGTGGTCCTATTACCATAATTGGGATCCTTTGTTACAACTTGACTATTTTCAGCCATCTCTAAGCAGCTCTTCTCCACAGTTTCCTTCAGCCAGACATCCTCTTTTTCCCTCTTAGCTCCCTAGCTGCCAATTGTCAACCTCCCAAGGAGAGGAGGAACCTAACTTGTCTGTCACAACAGCCTTCTACATCCATTGACCTCAATGGGCTTAGAAAGGTATAACTCTGTTTAAGATTATAAACCATTTTTTTGCTGTGCACAGATCCATGGCAACCTGACTATCCCCAATACCATCCCAACCACCAAAATTCTTTCCATAGAGTAAAATAAAGTTCCATCCAGAGAAGGATGTAGAAGTCATCCTTCTACAATTGACCCCCCCTTTCCTGGAGGTCCTTTATGAGAGAAGTCCAATGTGTACTGGCTTAGAGATGCAATGATGGGGAAAGCAAGGCATATTGACTCTCTGTCTCTCACACACATACCTTTTACCTTTGGAGAAATAGCAGAAAACACAGTAGCACACTTTAAAATGAACATGGCAGAGCCAGGGACACTAGTATAGTGGTTAGTGCACCACGTTTTTCACAGGAGAGAAGCTACAATATTTGAGAAAGAATCCATCCTAAATTTGATTATTGCAAATTGGGCCTGTTTGAGACCTCACTTCAAATCAGCAGCAATAAAAATAATTTGCATTTAGATTGTACATCATATGCATTGTGTCTGAGCCTACTGAGGGAACTTATAATATAAATGAGGCTTGGATTAGTCCCTGCACCATCAGTGTGTGCACATACCCTCCAATATTGCACAGATTAAAACAGGGACACACTAGTAATACACAATTTTCCCATCAAAGGCCACTTCCCAATCCGAAACTCCCTTCAGTATATGCTGAGCACTGCACTTGCCTGCCATTCGCTGATTTAAAGGGGAGTCTTTATCCCTTGGGTTGAAGTTACACTAGAAAAACATGACAGTGTGGTTGTTTCCAAATTCAACCTTCAGGGTGACCTGGGCATGCCAAAGGAATTTGAAAAGTAT
>NW_015167097.1:427955-431476 GCF_001447785.1 Gekko japonicus | reverse complement strand
AGCGGTTTGGCCTGGGCGTTGATTCTACGGTGAGGGGACGTTCTTTTATATATATAGATGGAAGAGAAGACTGAGGGCAACTGAAAACTGAGATACATGTCTGCATTACTATGGGCAGCTGTCTGGCTGAGGAGTATTTTGGGGGAAGATGTGGAAATGGATGATGCCTGAGGGAAGGCAAGGGAGTGGACAAATTTCTATTTTTTAAATGGGCTCTGGAGCATGAATGAATTAATGTCAACTCTCCTCCCAAACTGAAAGTCTTCTGATCCAAGAACGATCCTGCCCTGGAAGCCTGCTGGGTCACCTTGGGCCAGTCACACACTCTCAACCTAACCTACCTCACAGGGCTAAGGATAGAATGGAGGCAAAGAGAACAATATAACCACTGGAGAGAAAGGTGTGGTATAATCATAGATAAATGGTTTTGAAAACTTAATCATGCCTCCTGTAACAGTACCAGCCTTCAGTGTCTAAACACGAAGGTACCTTTTCTTTCATCCCATATTCATCAATTCTTATATTTTATTTCCCATTTATATCTGATACCAACACTTCACTTTTTAATATCAAGAAGCAAAACATATTACTTAGCAGATCTCTTCTCACTGACTTATCTTCCTCTCACCTATAAATTTAGTTATACAGCAGAAAGAGTTGCATCTAAAACAGAATAAATTTCAGTCATACAAAGGTATGCATTTTTCCTGATGGTATCCCTGCTGCCACTGATGTTCTACTTCATAACTCCTTTTTAGTTTTAATAGAATGGTCTCTCCAAACTGTGGTGTTACAACTAACAGCAAAGCTGGTAAATCCTCAGTTCTCATTTATTAATGCATTTATATACCACTTTTTCTGCAGCTCAAAGGGATTTACATAATATAAGTCCCAATATACATTGAACAGTTCTATAAGAACAACAGAGGGCCAAAATAAAAACTAAGTAACTCTGTCTTAAACAGTTTCCTTAACATTAAAAGGAATAATACAGACCACAACTCACATTACAACTTTTGTCCCTTGGGAAAGGTCTAGACGTATTTGTACCTCAGATTTGGCTCTCTAATTCTTAATGCTAGAGTTATGAGCTATATCTCTTAGGTGGCTTAATGAACACTGTAAACACAGCTCAGTGAGATGCCTTTAGCGCAAATCTTTGTCCCTCTGCATTTTCAAAAGGCTGCTTTATAATCTACTTTCCACATTTAACTGTGCTGATAATTTTTTTATTATCTTGAACTTTACTAACCTATCCAAAAAACCATTTCAACTGGCCATGCATGCAGAAATAGTAATTAGAAGTATGGGAAATGAGAAAATAAATAAAAATGTAATTTCTAGTCATTTTAAGTATTTGGTAAGTTTTCTAACATTTCATTCAGTGCAAGGCATACACACATGACATAATACTACCAAGAAAAACTCTTCCTGGAAGGAGAAGAAAAAAATATTTTGTGGAGATATTTTTTTTCCTGACTGAACATGACAGTCAGATACAAAATCCCAAATGAATGGCCAGTTCCTACATTTACATTTGTTCCCCATAGAACTGAACCTTTATCTGGAAAGCAGAAACACAGGAGCATGGAGCAGGAATTCAGCACTGACTGCCAACCTAGCAGTTCGAAAGCAAGAAATTGCAAGTAGATAAATAGGTACCGCTTCGGTGGGAAGGTAACAGCGTTCCGTGCGCCTTGGTGTTTAGTCATGCTGGCCACATGACCATGAAAACGTCTTCGGACAGCGCTGGCTCTTCGGCTTTGAAACTGAGATGAGCACTACAACCCTAGAGTCGGACTCAACTCGCTTTTGAGCAAGGGAACCTTTACCTTTACAGGTAATCAGGGTACTAAACTCAGGAAGAAGTAGCCAGATTCCCTTGAGGGCCTGGATACTCCCTGGTCAGTTGGCTTCCTAAGGGCTCATGAAAGTTCAGGTCATAACGAACTATCATGGTTTGCAGAACAATATTCCAACTCCTAGGACCATACACGAATCTGCCTTACAATACAGCCTTCCCTGGAAATCTAATCATGAGTGAAGCTATCTCCTTGTTAAACAGGCTTGCCACTCAGGTAACTCACTCATCACACCTTCATTGCATCATCTGGCACCCATCATCCACCCTCTCCTTCTTTATAACCATTTTTGACTATCTTCTGCTTCACCTTTACAAAAATTGAAACCAACCAATAAGTCAGAATTCTGAATTTCCCCCAATCAGAGCAAGAATTCTAATATTCTTCAAATCAAAGAGCACCCCAAAACTCCTCAAACACAGACTTCTGGAAACTTGGCCCAATGACAGAAAAGTTCCAAAAACGCCACCAATACGATTTGTGCCAACAAACAAAAAACCACTGTGATAAAATTGACAATGACACATTTAATAATTCTGTGAGCATCAATTTGAGAAGTTATTAATCTTACAATATAGTTAAAAACTTCTGACATAAACAAAGCAAAGTCATATCCTCGATGAGCACACCGGTTTTTGCACTCATTTCAGCAAATTTCCTCATGAGTAGTCTTATAGAGTTGGAAGGTGTCAACCTCTACATTCAGCTTAGTTTCTATTTTAAAACAGTATAGCTTCTTATTTTCTTCTTAGTTAAATTATCCTGTAAAAAGCATAGTTATGAGTAGAAAAAGACATGAAGCTGAATGGAATAGTTTGTTTTTTTAACTAGAATAATTTTAAACTTACTTTCAGTTCCATTGCAAGTACTTGAATAGGAGCAAGCCAATTACTAAATTTCTAGTCGTAGCAGCCAGTCCAAACAGGCCTATTCTAAATTGGCTGGCATTTGCTCTCCGTTTCACATTGTTGGCTGGTAGCTCTCTATTAGGGAGTAGCATTTCAGCATTTCTTATCTAGCTGGCTGAAAGCCTTCTTTTTATAATAGACTGACAATGCTCCCCACTTCTCACACTGGAAAGTAGTTCTTAAGGAACTATCTGATGGATTCCAAGCAGCTGCATGTTATTATACTTCTCTCTTAAAGGTGTAGAACATTAACACTAAAAAGTAAACTCCTATGTGATACATACACTTTAGATTTATACATATGCTTTTTAAATGCAATTTGTATGTATCTGCACACTGTGACCCCTTCTCTGGCTTTTTTGACTTGACCAATAGGATTTGGCCTCAGTAGTTACACCCAAAGGAAAATAGGATAAAAATGGGATCCCAGCAAGAAGTAAATTAGCTTCAATTTGATCCTCAAGGTGTGCTCCTCCACCATTAAAATCACTGGACAAAGGCCTTCTCTTTGTCACCCAGACTCAACCCTTGCTACTTTGAAACTTCTCCAGCTGCACTGGACTGCAGGATCAGGCAACATATGAAACTTTCTGCTTGGTTTCTTTAAGTTACTCGCTATTCCTTTGTCACAAGTCCATTCCTTCACTGGAAGTGCTGGTTTGAATGAACCCACATACTTTCTCTCCTACTGTCGACACACCATATCTCTCTGGGAACACTCTATGCTCATAAGAACCTCAATGGTGGGTTC
>NW_015167097.1:418742-427904 GCF_001447785.1 Gekko japonicus | reverse complement strand
CATGATGGAGTGAGCTCCCGTCTCTAGTTCCAGCTCCTGCCAACCTAGCAGTTCGAAAGCAAGAAATTGCAAGTAGATAAATAGGTACCACTTCAGTGGGAAGGTAACAGTGTTCCATGCACCTTGGTGTTTAGTCATGCTGGCCACATGACCACACAAACGTCTTCGGACAGCGCTGGCTCTTCGGCTTTGAAATGGAGATGAGCACCGCAACCCTAGAGCCAAAAGGAATAGGGAAAATAACCTTCTAGGGAGAGAAGAAGAATCCCTATCCAGTTAAACAAGGGTACCAGCCTTTTGGCCACCAAAAGAGTCTGCTGTTAGAGATTAATTGATATAGAAATGCAAGAATTTAGTAGTCTTGCCATTGGGCACTGTTCTCCCAGTTGGGGGAATCTCTTTTTGTGTGCCGCTTGCAGAGTATTTTTCCTGTCTGATTGATTCCCACATTAGAAGAGTATTCACGCTGGCCCGTTTTAACATGCTCCCCTATCTGTGCTATATGGGAGATTTTAAAAAAACACCTTTCTTTGATAGGTTATGGCCATGTGGCTAAAGGAGATTGAAGGAACAGAGCATGTACTTCTGTCTTGTACACTTTACCAGGATTTACGTGTCTATCAGCTTGATCCTATACTGCGATCCCTGGAGGGCAAATTGGAGGAAAGTAAGATTATAAACCTTCTAGCCTCAGATAGGATTGACGTCACTGAAGTGGTGGCAAACTTCCTTTACTGTGCGTATAGGAGGAGCAGTCTTTTCTGTCAGAATGGGTAGTTAATCAACTGCTTATTCTTTTCCTTTCCTGTATCCCTGAGCTAACGCTGCTGCTGTTATGCCAATAAAGGTTTGTTGTGTGTGAGTCTGCTGTTATACAAATAAAGTGAACTGGAGTGGTTTGGGGAAACCATAAGAACAAAAAGCTCTCAAAGTAAAGACCTATAGTAACTATGAATAATTTTTTTAAAAAAACTCACTAGCCTGAAATACAAGAATAAGAGTTTGTGTTTATACTATTTTATCTCAGTATTTTCAACCCAACTTCACCTAACCTTTCCCCTTGATGTAAAATAAAATATTATTGTTATGAATTTCTGTTATTTAAGTTAAAGGGAGACCCTAACCCTTCCCTCAAGTCCTGGGTTGAGAAAATAGCCATTACATATTACTGACACAGGAGGGTGGGACTGCTAAAGGCATTTTATAGAGAAGAATACATGCTACCAGAGCTCCTCAGTCAGAGAAGGGACACAAAAGAATAACAGAGGGGAAAATCTTGCCTCTGAGGGAGGGAAGTGGATGAGGTCTGTCACAGTTTGAATGTGTACTCTGAACATTTCTGATATCAATAAGAGATCTCCACAAGATTTCTTGTTATCCACCATGCTTTTTAACATCTACATGAAACCACTGCATGAGATAATTTGGAGGACTGGAACACAGTGTCACCAACATGGCTCTCCAGTATTAAGCCAATGTTCAGGGTGTTAGCTGAATTGCTTTATTTACAGCAATTGGCAATTTATAAATGGGTTCTTGCCAATTTATACCAAGGTCCTGATCCCACTAAGGGTTACCAGTAAAAGATTTGAGGCTGTTGTAGTTAAAATCGATAGCTTTTATTAGAAATATGTCTCATACAATCCTCCTTTTATAGTGGGTTCAAGAGATGGGCGGTAACTGTGCCAACCTCTTGACCCACCTACCTGTTAGTCCATCCCAAAAACAATCCTATTGGTTGCAAGTAGGGAGGGAGGTTACCTAGGAGGGATGGCCAATATTGTAACTTAAAACCTTACTCGAAGTATTGGCATCTGGACAGGTGTGAAATCCAGGCATCAGGATGCTTCATTGTCTTGCTGATGAAGTTGGCCAGTTCCTTTGATAACCAAATGTCCATCTGGCAGGAAATTCCAGCTCAGGAACAAAGCAGTTGATGGGTGATACATGACCAGCAAACAGCTTTGCTATGGTGGCTGTTTCTTCCCAAAGTTGTTGTTTCATTGCTCACAATAATGGAGATTTGTGCTTCTTCATCAGGCTGTACAACTAAGTTGCTGAAAGTATGTGCAGGCATCCTCTATGTGTGTCATCACAACAGGTGACCTAAAGTGTACAGTTTTCTGAGCCTATGTGTATGTGCACAGTCCATTGTGTAGCAATAAGCAGTCCCTAAAACAAATATCAGGCTTGTTCCCTAACAAGGGATAGTGAAGGGCATGATGTGAGTGAATAAACTGAAACTTACTTCAGATGAGACGGAAGTGCTGTTGGCTAGTGACCAGGCTGATGTGGGAAAAGATGCTGGAATGACAGGTCTTAAGACTGAGATGGGGAAGAAGCTAGGAATGCCATTGAACTATGATAATACACATGCATGAAATGCCCATAAACAGCCGAAGGGCTCAACAAAAAGTCAATTCCTTGCTTGCAACTGGTGAGCAGAACATGAGCAGAATGGTACATGTTAAAGCAACAGTAATGGAAAATGATTAAATAAAAGAAAAACAATATACAATAAGATAAATATTGGGAAAAATCCTATCCATCGTTCTGTTTCTACAGTAGAGAAGAGACAACCATTTTGAGTTTCATGTTTAAGCAAGCAAACTGTGATACAACAGCACCTTCAATTGAAAAGGAAAATACATCAGTGTTTGTGTTTTAGTTCTCTTATTTGAAAGGAAAACCATACTCATAATCAGTAAAAACAAACCAATGTGGATTGGTATGTTTACACTGACTATTCTAATATTCTTCTATACAGCTTTTACTGGGTTGAGAAATTGTATTGATTCACTTTCCTGTTCTCCCACTCCCCACTTAAACATTAATTAGCCAGAACAAACCAAACAGAGATTCCATCTTTAGAGTTTCACTTGCCTGCAGATATTCCATGTGAATCTGGGGAATAGGGGAACATTTTTATCATCCAAATTACCATTATATTTCTCAAAGGATCACAAAACCACGTGTGCTTCACAGAGGCAGAGGCTGTGATCAGATTCATAAAATCATTCTTTTAGCCAAAGTTCATTTTATTATTAAAGTGGTATAAATATCACACCACAATTTGATCATCATTAGTACTTGATTCCAGGATGCCAAGAATACTTCTGTTAATTCCTGGGTCTTTTTAAATAGATGAATTAACCTGGAGCAATCTCAAAATCCATAATACTTCACTGTGCATCACTATTATATATAAAGCCAGATTAGAGATGATGAATAGGAGATCCTTTTGCCACCACCTATTTAGATTAAACATGTATATAACTAAAATATATTAACAACATCTAATTTGTGGAATGCTCTATCATCTACCAGATTGACTCATGGTCTGTTTACCAGCTGAGATCAGGACAATGTTTGGCTTCTGAGCACAAATGTATTCAAACAGCAGAGTCATTCATTATCTCATACTGCTTTCCTGAAGACCCTCCCCATCTGCAGCCACTGCTGCCTTCCTCTGCCTAACGTTCACTGTATTTTTAAAATAAAACAATATTCACAGTGTTTTCCCAATTACTTACAAATGTGAGGTGTCTCTGTGTCCCTTATAGGTGACTGACTCACTGTTTGTTAATGATGCAGGCAGGCAAACTGTCCATATGTAGATGAATTCATGCACACAACAAAAGACAAAGGAGGGGAGGGAACTTAACCCATAATGAATTAAGAACCAAAAGACCCAATAGTTCTGTGTCTAAACTTAAAGTATAAATATTACCAAGTATACAAATATATATATGTATTTATTACAAATTCAATAAAAACAAATATAGGCCCAAGTAATAGCCTCAATTCAGAATAAAATCATCAATTAAACCCAAAGATAGACCACTATTGACCCTGACCAAATGCATTTTGGTCAATTGGCCTTCCTCAGTGTTCAAACAATGTTGTTACAGAATAGCTCAAAGGCTTCATTTTAGATAACTTGCTGCCACGGTCAGGTACACTTCCCTTGAAGAATGGTTCAACTGTGTATCTAAAAAGTATTCAAGGATATTCTGATGAACACAATTTTAAAAATTATATAAAGAATGCAAATGACATAAAAATTTAAATCAAATCAAATAATATTCCATATCAATAGGAATTGCCTTTCTCTCCTGGTAAAAAAAAAAATTAGATGCAGATTTATATCTCTGCCTGGCCCTTCATTTTAGCTGAGAACATTTGGCAGGTGCCAGTAAAGATGTCAGCAGACACCATGTAGGCACCACATTGGGGACCCTCTCTTTAGTTCCTATGGGCAGGTCAATATGCATACCCGGTGGCTTGTTGATTGGAGGCCTGTGGCAACAAGGAGCAAAGAGAGTCTCAAGCAGTTTCTGTGTAGCAGCCATTTTGTGTGCACTGGCCTCAGAAATAGACAATATTATCTTAAAGCTCTAGGCAATCAGTTAAGAATTAACAGAACTGATTTTAAGGCATTAAAATAAAAATATTTCAATCCTGTTTCTACAGGAGCAACATTAAGTACAAGGCCACGAATGCATTTCAGTGATACAACAGTGTTTTGAATATGCAAGAGGAAGAAGGGGAGATTCTGATTTTTTCATGAAAGGGTTTCATGGCTCATCATAAGTGTGGTGACATTTACTGTTTTGGAAGTGCTTTCTGTTACCATGGTATTACAGATACAGTAAGGTACTGCAGAAGCTATGCCTCCCCATCAGTATATAAAGCAGCTGGAGGCAATTTTTCATCAACATCTGAGTGTTTCTGAGATCCAGCAGAGTAAAAGTTTCGTTCCTCTGCAGAGTTTTCAGTAATGATGTAATGTCATGGCTAAATGTTAGGGTTGGTCAGACTATACCTTTGCTGAGATGCCACCATATCAAAAAGAAATGAGACTATTTAAATGCAAGACTGAAGAGACACTGGTAAATTGTGAAATTGAAACTAAGTCAACACATCACCACAGGGAGCATGTTATACTGTACCATGCAAGAGAAATAAAACAATGTAAATGCCTATTACCCTGGACATAAACAGGCCCACTGAGGTTAGCAACTGTACCCACATTTATGAGACGCATAATATATATCCCTCATGTAGGGCCATTAATTTCCGCTAGATAGTTATTAACTAAAATTAACACACAAAATGTATGCTAATGGGTCATTTAGGATTTTACATACAATGAGAAAAGCAAAGATATTCAAGGTTAATGCTGGCATAATGCATTCTTGATGCTGCATTATGGATAATATGGATTCCAATATCTAGGAATAAGTGTGGTACCTCATGTGCTCTCTCTTTCCCCCACCACCTGGATGCTTGAAACTGGTGTGGTTCTTCAGCAGAAGTCAGGTGATTGGTGTACGTGTGAGAGAGCACACTAAAATGAAATGACGCGATAGACGTTCCTAATTGCTTCAGAAATATATTGCTACTGCCTCAAAAAGATGTGATTGAAAAGTGGACTGGGGATTAAGACAAGAGTAAAACTAAAAGATTAATGAGCTAAAAGGGTTGACATGAAGAAAACAAACAAGTTGTGGAGGAGCCCATGATAACTATGTAATTCCTCATGTGTTCAAGGGTTATTCAGGGAAAGCTGGCTTCTTTAGAAAGGGGTCTAATTAGCAACTAGAAAACAAACAAGTTGTGGAGGAGCCCATGATAACTATGTAATTCCTCATGTGTTCAAGGGTTATCCAGGGAAAGCTGACTTCTTTAGAAAGGGGTCTAATTAGGAACTGTAGAGTAGAAATGGAGGAGTAAAATTAGGTTTTTATATCAGAAATGGCTTTGTATTTATGATCTCCTTGCCAAGTCACGTCAAGCTAGGCTGAAAGGAATACTGGTATTGGGGCCTAGCAACAAAGGAGAGATCTGATTGGTTACCTCTGGTGATGACGAGAGCCTGTGTGAAAGGCAGTGCAGATTGCTAAGCCTGGCAGATACCCTTTCTTACAAGAAGAGGAGGCTCATATTACCAGGTGAGGCTTCAAAGAACGGGGGGGCGGGGGGGGAGAATCAATTCTCTCCCTCATATGGGAGAAATTTTTATAGCTCTCTTGGCAAGCCCACAAGTCTGCCTGCATTTTTTTTTGCCTTGTGTTAATGTCAAGGGCCAGGTTCTTCCATCGAGGATATTTTACACTCCCTTGCTTGAATGTCCCACCAAGGTCTTGTTTAAATGTTTTAGCATTGCCTCCCACTCACATACTATGGTTGGCCAAAAAAAAAAGCTGATTGAAATAGAAAAGATCCAGGACCAGAGATTATGCTGCATGGTCACAGTATTAAGACTCCACCCCAAAGTCTAATGGCTCAAAGGAGACCAGACAAGTCAGAGAATTACTCTGTGTTCCTGAAGGGATGCTGCTGGTGACCCAAGTCCTTGGGACAATGTCCAGAAACTGAAATGTTGAGGTCAGGCCACTCCAGGCCAAGAAAGCACATGTCAACACAGCAGTGTGATAACTTAGTTACAACCTTAAATGTTAATATTTAATTTCATCAGTTACATAAGACACTGTAATAAAGCAAACTGTTTTTCAAATATGCAAATTAGATAACATTAAAGCAGAATTTCCCACTTTTCTGACAGTGTCATTTTCTGCCACTAGATGGCTACATCATCTATGAAATAATAATTAAGTGCTGGCAAGCCACAACTGACTCATGGCAACTCCGCATGGGGTTTTTAAGCCAAGAAGTGAGCAGAGCTGGTTTGGCATTGCCTTCCTCTGCATAGCAACCCAGGTCTTCCTTGGTGGTCTCCACCCAAGTACTAACCATGGCTGACCCTGACAAGCTCAGACTATTTCGGACTATCCAGGTTGCCACAGTATCTACATCTATATAGTATTTATATTCACATATAAAAAAGCATCTCTTAAACTAGGTGTCCCCCCCATTTAAGCACCTTGCTGCACTTACAGTCACAATACCTAAAGGGGGAATCCCTTTATTTTTATTCTGTTCTTCCCAGAAGATTTCCGGTCAGTGTGAATGCTCTTTCTCCTTAACGCACACTTTATTCTCAGAAGAATTACATGAAGTAGGCTGGAGTGAGAGATAATGATTAGTCCAAGTGAGTTTCCTGGACAAGTGGAGATCTGAACACAGGCTTCCCCTCTCCTAGCTTGGACTCAAGCCACACCACCACGGTGGCTCCAAACCAGGAAGTGTGGGATGGTCAGAATTGGACAGATCAGCTGAATGGAGTTCAGAGCTCTGTTCCTTTTCAGAGGTGGGACACCAGCTCTCTTTCTAATCAGAAACTGTTTTATTCTCTTAAAGAACCTATCTGGAAGTGTCAAAAATTATCCCTTTTTTGGAAAAATTCTTAGGTAGGGTACATTGCTCCAAGTGTGGCACTATACCCACTGGCCTTATCCCTCTAGAGATTGGGGGAAGGGGTTGCCTGAGTAAATGCTGCATTTCAACCAGAGTGGAAATACAGCTGTTTAAGGAGAAGCTGACATGAGTGAGTGGTTGTGATCTTACATGTAGAGGTTTGTTTCCCCAACCCTTTTACTTAACCAGGATTCCTAGGAAGGAAAGATGAATCCATGAAAAAAGAAAGACCTAAGTGTATACAGACCTCGACTCTACTTGTGGTATTTTCTGCTTGGCCCCAGGAGAAGAGTCAGCCTCTTTTTGAAGTCATGATTAGGGCCCCCAAATCAGACTTATTTTCCTTCTACACCTTGAGAGTTTGGAAAGTGACAGCGGCGGGCTGACTGGAGAGAGGGATGGCAGGGAACCCAGGGATTTAAATCCCCCCCAAGACTCTCTGCTGGCGGCCAGGAAAGGCGGCGGGGGCAGAGCCTGGGCTCCTTACTGCCGGAGCTGCCGCAGCGCCGCTCCAGGGCGCTCCGGCAGGAAATGACCCCTGCCTATAAAGGTGTTATTTATTTATTTAAGTTGTTTATTAGTAGCCTTTCTTTCTTTTGGAGCTCAAAGCAGCTTACAATATAAATAGAACACATAAAATCTTCTGGGCATGGACCAAGGCTCACTGAGGGTGTGTGTGGGGGGAGGTATTTATGAATTCCCTGCATTGTGCAGGGGGTGGGACTTGATGACCCTGGATGATCCTATGAAAACAGAATACATAAAAATACATAAATACATAAAACAAAAAACAGTTTCCATCTAAAAAGATGTAAAATGTGACAATAATGGAAAATAAAAAAATTTTTGACCAAAAAAAAAAAAATCGAAAGTGAGGGGCCAGATGCGCTTCCCTGGAAGGCTGTTCTGTAATCGTGGGGCTGCCACAGAAAAGGCCCCGTCATGTGTGTGCACCACAGCTTCTTTGATTGGTGGGACAGTCAAGAGGGCAGCTCCCCAAAGTCTTAATCCCCAGGCCAGAAACATATGAGAGCAGACAGTCCTTCAAATGCCCCAGTCCCAAGCCACATAGAGGGGAGGAGGAGAGAAGAGACTGGGTTTATACCCCGCCCTTCACTATCCGGAGGAGTCTCAGAGCGGCTCACAAACTCCTTTCCCTTCCCCTCCCCACAACAGGCACCCTGGGAGGGAGGTGGAGCTGAGAGAGCTCTGACATAAACTGCCCTTGAGAGAACAGCTCTGACAGAACTGTGGCTTGTCCAAGGTCATCCAGCAGCTGCGAGTGGAGGAGTGGGGAATCAAACCCGGTTCTCCAAGATTAGAGACTGCGCACTTAACCACAATACCAAACTGGCTTTACAACTGAGAAGCAGAGTTGTAACTGAGCAACAAATGGCACCCAGGGGTCAACCCATGTGCTTGGCGCACCATACCTGTGGGCCTGCAGTTCTGATGAACTGCTCTGTCTTTGCGGCCGCCGAGGGCGAGACTGGAAAGGGAAAGGAGAGCGTGTTAGACAATCCCTTCAACTTGACATCTTTCAGGGTCCGTTACCTTTGTCTTTTATCTTCGGGTCCCTGAAGAAGTGGGCAGTGACTCCCGAAAGCTGTTCCCCTGCCACAAATTTTGTTATGTCTCGAAGGTGCTCCTGGACTCTTGCTCTTTTCTCCTGCTACAGACACAGACTAACAGGACTTCCCATCTTGACCTATCTGAAGAAGTCAACCGTGACCCAGGAAAGCTCCTCCCCTGCCACAGATTTTGGGTGATTTCCCACAAGCGCTGCTTCGTGCTCACTCTTCTCTTTGGCCCGATGGTACGTGTCAATTTCACACAAGCTGC